>NC_088801.1:79740934-79852051 GCF_011386835.1 Chrysemys picta bellii | reverse complement strand
GTATGTGTGTATATATATCTCCTCAATATTTATTCCACTCTATATGCATCCGAAGAAGTGGGCTGTAGTCCACGAAAGCTTATGCTCTAATAAATTTGTTAGTCTCTACGGTGTCACAAGTACTCCTGTTCTTTTTGCGGATACAGACTAACACGGCTGCTACTCTGAAACCTGTATTCCTTGGCCGGCTTGAAATTCACAAGGAAAACAAGCACACGTGGGGATTCTTACCAGGTCTTCGGTCTCAGTGTCAATGGGCACCTCCCAGGCTGTGATGCGTCTCCCTCCGCTCCACTCCACCAACAGCCAACAACCGAATGTAAACCGAGCCCTTTGTCTCCGAGCGCTGGCTTCTGATTGGCTCTGGTGGTCGCTCCCCGCGTGTTCTGTCTCCACCTTGCATTCCGGGCATTCTGGGAAGCGGGATCCTGAGCTCCGCAGCCATTGCAGTGGTGGATCAATGTACAGGGGGCCCATGCCCAGGTGCCTCGGGCAACTTGGGGGACCCTGGGAAAATCTCATGATGCTCGGGCAGGATGATTTCGCTGCTATGTCCTCTCTTCTGCCGGCCGTGCTGGCCGTGCTTGGGGTAAGGCTTCTTGGATGAGCCGGTGGGGGATCAGTTAGTGAGTGCGGCTGGGGGAGCAGCAACAGATGCTATCTTCCTCTTCTGCTTGTTTTCTTTGCTGCTGCCCATGACTTCTCACCATCACTGGTGACGGGCCCCCTCTGCATCCTCCCAGGCCTGTCCGGGCAGCCAGGGCTAGGTGGCGAAGGAAGATGGGGAGTATTGCCTCCTGTGGTGTCTCCTCCAGCCCCAAGCTGCGTGGGAATCAGTGGTGATGGACTTGGGGGGGCCGGGGGCCAGGGCCCACCCACTTATTGAAGGGGATAGAATCATAGAATCATAGCATATCAGGGTTGGAAGGGACCTCAGGAGGGATGGCCCTTGCCCATCCACTTTTCATCAGGGCTGACCCTGCTCCCTCCCCCCCGAAGCCCCACCCCCCCAGCCAGGCCAACGTAGAGCCTGGCCAGGGACCCCGGGGTGCTGTGGGGAGCTGGGGTGGGCCTTCCACCTGCCCAGGGTGCAGGGGGGCTGAGAGCATCCCCTGCCCTGTGTCCCCGTCTCCCGGGCTCCCTGCTTGCCCACGGCAGGTGGCAGATCTGCAACTCCGCGTCTTCTCACAGCTGCCTGCGCAGCTCTCCCTGACCCGGAGCACAAGGGCAGCTGTGAGGAGCCACACGGTCATGGACCCTCCACCTGCCCTGGGCGGGGGCTCCGGGGGGGAGGGGACACCAGCAGGGACCTGCTTTCGCCCAACCCCGGTGTGTATGTGTGTGGGGGGACTCCCCAGTCCTGCTCCGGCTTCCAACTTGGCCAAGGGTGGGAGGTGTCTGGTGCCCTTGGTGGGAATGCGCACTCCTGGCTGGAGTCAGACCATCCCGAACCCATGCTGAGCCGCGAGGACACGGGCTGTAACCTGCAGCACATCAGCAACCGGGAGAACAGAGACGAAAGAGGGGTGTGTGGCAGCTGGGATGGGGAGCTCCCCACAGCCAGGGCAGCTGGGGAAATCCTCACGACCTCAACCCACAAGGGCAGTCCCCAGGGAACTGCAACCCCCACGAGCACGGGGGCGGGGGAAACGCTCTGCTGTCGTGCTCAAGGGGGATCATGGAAACCCTCCACCCTCCCACACACGCACACCCTGTGGAAGCCCCCATCACCTCTTCCTTGCCTCTCAATGTTCAATCACCCCCAGACGTGACCATTCTCTCCGCTTCTCCTCCAGGTTTTTTTCCTGTGTCTTTTGCTGATTGCAAAATGTATGGTGAGACAGAGGCTTGGTTTGGGTTTTTTATGCCGCCAGCCACAGTTTCGAGGCCTTTGGATGCCTCTACCCCTGCGTCTCACAATGCAGCATTATTTATCCCATCCTAGTATGTCATGATGTAGCCCCATTTACCCCCCTGCACCCCGAGACCTTTGTGGAGCTCACCTCCCATGCACATGGTTCACAGCCTTGGGATCTTAGTGTGGGTTCTTGCTGGGTCCATTGTGACAGGGCATTATTCAGCCCGTGCTCAGCTGCTATGAGACCTTCTGTAGTACAGTTCTCCCCCCTTAGCAGTGGAGGAAAGGCCATAGTGCTACTTACCACAGACCAGACGTTTCAGATCTTTGTGTGTGTTTCCCCCTCACCCAGCATGGACTGATGTGGCTCTGTTTACACTGGGCCACAGCTTCCAGCCCCAACTCACTCAGCTACGAATTTCACAAATGAATTGTGGCCCGCCCAAGTTTACCAAACAAAGATGGTCAGTGGAATCGACTGTTGTCATGGGCTAATGGCCGTCTGTTGCTACGTGCATGCCAACGCCAAGCCGGGTTGGGGGATAAAACAGAAAGGACAAACCCAGATAGTTATAGAAGTGGGAGAAATTTCTCTTGTGAGACATTCCAGTGACATGTTCCCTCCAATACACCGATGAGGAGGCATTGCTATAATGGAGTGATGAATAGTCTCTCTCCCTGCAGGATTATTGGAAAAACTATATTCTCACTGGCTTAGTAATGACCGAACATCTGTTGTGTGCACTGGCTAATCAGAAACTGGCCTATTAAAAGTGAGATTTAATGTATGCGTATAAACTAGTTTCTGATTAGCTGAAATAGTTAGTCCTAAAATTTAATTGGTAAAATGGTTTGCCATGAACTGCCTTGGGGAGAAAGCCAAGAGAGTCACTATGGCACATATCAGATTCTTTCAACATTTGTTCATAGTTTATGTGATCAGTTGCAAACTTTCTTTTAAACCAGTTTTCACCATTGGCTGAAAATTAAAGTTCTAATGATAGAGTTAATTTCTCCTCAGGTTAGGATTATTTCTTTTAATTAATTTACTTTTGGAATTGTGACTGTCGGCTTTCAGACGTCTTTGCTTCCACAGTGGAAAAACTGGACTGTAACAGGATCAAGAGGTGTGGAAAACGCATAATGGTCAGGGTTTAAGAAAATTGGGGGAGATGAAAGAACCACTTGTTGACCTGTGAATGACTGATTCGTGTACCACCAGTGTTGTCCATATTAGCAATGAGCACTTTTGTATAATGGTGTGAATAATATCTAGCCATATTCATTTTCCATGTGAAAAAACTGAGCCGTTAATTTAGGCAGACTGAACTGGGCTATGATTTGCTTTATTATTAATGCCGTGTGCAAACACTGAATGGAGTCTTTGTTTTAAGGCATTTTGATAATTCATGTTTATAATGGAGTGTGGGGAGCCCAAATGTTCTCTGTTCCCAGGGTCCCAATAATCTTAATCCACCTCCAGCTTTAGTGCAATGTGTCAGGAACCACCAGCTGCAGAGAGGGTTCCAGGCCAGACTCCTGTTCTAGCCCATAGAGGATAAATGCCCCCAAAGACAGAGCTAGCACCCAGGAGTGCCTGCACCCTGCTGTAATCACTGCACTCCCCTGCTTCCCGAGCTGCACAAAATCCTGTGTCTTCCCCCCAGATCATCCTCCCTAGGCTGGACAGGCGTCATTTACTGCCCTTCTTTGCACTTCCTATGAGCCGGGGGAGTTCCAAAAGCTGCACAGACTCTTGAATGGAGCCTCACAGCCGCCCCCGCCCAGGGAGAGAGCTAGGGGATGATTCTTGTCCCCCATTTCTTGAGGGAGACACTAGGGCAGAGGAAGGTGAAGTGATTTCTCTAATATCAAATGGGCAGGCGGTGGCAGAGTTAGGATTAGAACCCAAGACTTTCCCCAGGCTCTAGGAGGAATGGAACCCAGGAGTCCTGACTCCCAAACTTACTGACTGCTCAAATTTCAGACACCAAATGCCCACAATAAAGTGCTCTCAAATGAGCTACACAAATTGTAGATTGAAAAGAGTCAGCAAGTAATTTGGAAGAACTAACAATCAAACACCTCCCAGACATTATTGGAGAGAAGGGGGCAAAAAACTTACCTTTGTTCTGAATTGTTGCTCAGTCTTCAAAGTGAATAACTAGAGGGTGGAACGCTTGGGAGCTACCAGAGGCTGAGCTGGCAGTGGGTGGAAGGGGCAGGAACACAGTCTCTGCCCCTGAGCCTGTAGCAATTCTTGTCTGAGTGAAATGTGGCTACCACACAATTCAGTGGCGGTGAGATAGATGGCGATTTCCTGCAGTATCTGAGTGATCCCTGCTGAATGAGGTTAATCCTGATTGAACTAAGGTTCAGTGTTTTAGGAGATCATTGTAGTGAATAGGCAAATGGTTCTGTATTACAGTGGGATTGTAAATGTAAGGGGACTGTTGCCCCCTTACTAACACTCAGTGGGGGTGTTTTGGTGACTAGCTCCCAGCACTAAAAGGGGAAGGGTCGATGGCAAATCAGGAGCCTGAGACTGACTGTCCCCAGGAACAATGGGGAGAGGCCAATGCTCCAGATCAGCCTAATTGACAGGGCGGGCAGGCTAATCAGAGAGTCAGGAGGCCGGGGGGGTCCCGTCCTCCATGTGAACTGGAATGGCCTGAGACAGACAGAGTGGGGCCGAGCTAAGGAGAGAGCAGGGGCCCGAGCCGAGCTGCTGGGAGCAGAGCTGCAGCCCCAAAGCCAGAGCACAGCCCAGAGAGAGCAGAGCTGTAGCAAGCAGAGCCAGAGGGGCCAGACAAGCAGCCAGGAAGCAGGTCAGAGCTGGGAGCAGAGTCACAGAAGCAGCCTGCAGAGCAGAGCTGTCCTGGGGGCAGAGCTGTAGCAACCAGAGCCAGAGAGGCCAGAGAAGCAGCCCAGGGAGCTGGAGGCAGAGCAGCAGCAGCAGCCGTGCTGAGGCAGAGTGGAGCTGGAGCTGGAGCTGAGGCTGGAGCAGTCCGGAGCTGGGGCTGGGGCAGTCCGGAGCCGTGTGCAGTCCGAGTGTGGTGAGCAGCTGGGGAGAGTGAGGGGGACCCTGGGCAGTGGGCCCAGCACAGGGAGACGCCTCAGCCAAGAGGCCTTGCAGGCCAAACTTGCAGGGGGATCATAACCCCGACCGGGCGGGGGCGACGCTGGGAAGAAGGGTCCTGCCACCTAGAGCCTGAGAGCGTGTGGCTACCACCAGAGCAAGTGTCCAACCCACAGCGTCCCTGCAGCACAGACAGGGCCTGAGAAGCAGGCCTGGGACCTACAAGGAACAGACTGAACTGCCCTGACGTTCCAGAGACACTGTTTGTAATGTTCCCTGCCACAGAGCGGGGTGATGTGTTTTCCTTTAACCTTTCCCATTTTTTCCTTATTCTTTTTTAAAATTAATTGTTAATTAAACAACTTGTATTTGCTTTAAATTGTATGGAATAATCAGTGGGTCAGGGAGGTGCCCAGTGCAGAGAGAGTACCCCGGAGTGGGGACACCCTAGCCCCTGTCCTAGGTGACCACAGCAGGGTTGGGGGTCGAGCCCCCCAGGAATCCTGGGCCCAGCCTTGTTGGGGTTACGAGGACTCAGCCAGACAGGAGAGTGGAAGGGGAGCCCTCAAGGGCAGGGAGGCCTCTGGGTAAAGGAAGTGGGAGCGGGGACTCAGATCCTTTCGCTAGTCCACTTCACCGGGGTAGTGCAGAAGCCAGGAAAGTTCCCCACAATAGCGGGACCATTCCCCCGCTTACATATGGAAGCTCTTTAGGGTGGGGAGGGCTCACGCAGGGGTTGTGCCCCCTCCAGGGGAGTTCAGGGGGCGGGGGAACCTGGTCTGGGGAGCAGCCCCTGGGCATGGCTGGCCCCTGGGGTCTATAAAGGCTCATTGGGATTTGCCCCTCAATGAACTGATGTGCAAGGGGGAGGGGTATGTGCAAGGTGGAAGTTTCCCCTAGGGTGCAAAATATCCCTGCACCGGCCCTGACTGAGGTGCAAATAAAAGCGGGGTGGGGGGGGAGCACTGGGTAAGACAGCTGTATTGCACCTTAAAGAACTGAATGCAGAAGTAAGTGATTTAAAATAAGTGAAGTTACATGTAGCTTTTGCAAAAATGAATACTACAGACTTTGTAGGGAAGTAAACACTTAGGAGTTGTGAAAATGTTAAAAAGTTACAGTTGTGGTGTTATAAAAAGGGAATTCTTGGTTTAATAATAAAATGCAGTTATGTAAATGTAAATATATGTGCAATGCGGTACAGTCACATTGAGTGGAACTGTGGTAGTTAAACAAATTATACAAGGGGGTCAGGTAGAGTGGCTACTGCTACCACGATATGTTATCCCCAGAAGTCTTTACAACTATTCTGAGGAGAAATGGGAATAGTTTGTAATCAAAATCACTAGATAGGTGTATGGGAATGTAATCAGTGTACAGCATTATAAAAAAACAATTAGAGCTGTGCAAGGCATACTAAGCAAAAAATAATTTGTGTGTGTAAATATTTGTGGGTAATTATGCAAGGTTTTAAGGACCTAAACCACACTCATGGTTTGTAAAATCCTGTTTGTAGGTTTGAGATAAATTAGGTTTGTTTTGTTCTGTTTTTTTTAAAAAAAAATAATGCCGCTAAAACTCCATTTAAATCTCACATCCAAAGTTGCAACATTGACAGACCCTTTTGCCTGACATGGCCAGCTAGTGTGAGGTGGCTTTAGGATTTAGCATTTAACCCTTTGGGTACTTCCAGGTGTTTATGAAGTTCAATATCTTTCTAAGTGTGGCCATGGCAGGGGCAGCCACAACTGGGAAAATGGAGAGAGATTGTGGATCTTTTTTTTTTTTTTTTTTTACTTTGGTAATACATAGCAGCTAAGTACTGCAGGAGGGACACAACAAGTTAAAAGACAGTGTACCTCTGAAGCAAGAGCAGGGGTGAAATGTACAAAAGAAGCAATGTCAGAAACAGCCAGCCTTGCAGTGGCTCTAAGTAATCAGACTGTCACAATATTAAACCTTGAAATAAATGCTAGTGAGTAACCTTGTAACAATGTATAAGGTGTGTAATTTTAAGCATGCTAAAAATGGTAATTGAAAACAAATCTCATGTTCAAAGATCTCATAGTAATACTCTCAGCTATTACCTGTGAATAAACTTAAAGCTTGGCACAGCAGAGAAGCCACTACAAACCTGGTCTGCTGTACAAGAAGGGAAACTGAGGTACACCACCTCCTGAATTTCATAAATGAACAATAGGATAATTCACCCTTTTCTTTAAGGGTAGAAGCCATTGAAATCTGGCCTGTCTATAAAACAAATCACAGGAAAGTATGGAGGTAATTCCTCTGTTTTTCTTGCAATCAGCAACGAGATTTGTAAAAGAGAGAGATTTTTCAGCAATAATCTGTCCCCACGAGGGGAGGGAGGGGCTAGGAAAAGCTTCTTTTGTTTTTCAGACACTCTACAGGCAAGCTGGTGCCAGCAGAACAACCTAGAACACCAATGGTCTACTGTCACGACCAAAATTATGTTGTGTGTTTTTTGGTGTCTTGTTTACTATTATTTTGATGGATATTGTACAAGAAGGGTTAACACATAGCAGCAGCAAAAGTCAACGCATGGTATGATCTACCTACTCTGTAAAGCCTCCATCACATACACCACCAGTGGTAAATGGCCACTGGGAAAAAAATCTGTTTCCCAATTTGTGCTCTATGAGAGTCCAACCGGGAACAGTGAGCGGAAGTTAAGATGCTCCGGTAAGCGATCTATGAGAGTCCAACCGGGAACAGTGAGCGGAAGTTAAATTACCTCCTATTCTATAACTGATGGGGTGGGGTGGCGGCAGGGACTAGGGGCATTGAGAATGGGGGTGCCTGACACACGTTGGGCTGTGGGGTTCCCAGCTGCAGCTCCGCAGCCTGTAGCCTGCACCTCCTGTGACAGGCAGGGGCTGGTGCAGAGCATGGCAGGGCAGGGAGACGACATCTCCCATAACGGCTGGGCCCTTTCACAGCAAGGACAGCACTTCCCCACGGTAGCACGGACCCCACCTACTCCTCCTGCTTTCTCCTGACAACAGCATCACCCTTCCCGGCATCACATCATGGAAACGTCTGCTTCCGGACTCGCACCGGAAATGGGAAGTCTGGGCCGGGCATTGCAGTGGCTGACAGGAAATGGAGGCAGGAGACACAACCACTCCCATGGTGCCATGGGCCTCACAGTGGCTGATGGGAGATGGAGGCAGGAGACACCACACCACCCTCGATATGGCTGAGGGGAGATAGAGCCCCGGGGAGACGCTACATCAATATCTTCATCAACGATGTAGATCATGGCATAGAGAGTGCACTTATAAAGCCTGCGGACGATACCAAGCTGGGAGCAAGTGCTTAGGAGGATAAGATTAAACTTCAAAATGATCTGGACAAACTGGAGAAATGGTCTGAAGTAAACAGGATGGAATTCAATAAGGACAAATGCAAAGTGCTCCACTTAGGAAGGAACAATCAATCAGTTGCACACGTACAGAATGGGAAATGACTGCCTAGGAAGAAGTACTGCGGAAAGGGATCTCGGAGGGTCATAATGAATCACAAACTAAATATGAGTTAACAGTGTAACGCTGTTGCAAAAAAAGCTAACATCAGTCTGGGATGTATTAGCAGGAGTATTGTAAGCAAGACACGAGAAGTAATTCTTTCGCTCTACTCTGCTCTAATTCTGCCTCAGCTGGAGCATTGTGTCCGATTCTGGGAGCCACATTGCAGGAAAGATGTGGACAAATTGGCGAAAGTCCAGAGAAGAGCAACAAAAATGATTAAAGGTCTAGAAAACATGAGCTTTGAGAGAAGACTGAAAAAATTGATTTTGTTTAGTCTGGAGAAGAAAAGACTGAGAGGCGTCATAACAACAGTTTTCAAGTACCTAAAAGGTTGTTACAAGGAGGAGGGAGAAAAATTGTTCTTCTTAACCTCTGAGGATAGGACAAGAAGCAAGGGGCTTAAACTGCTGCAAGGGAGGTTTAGGTTGGACATTAGGAAAAACTTTCTAACAGTCAGAGTGGTAAAGCACTGGAATAAATTGCCCAGGGAGGTTGTGGAATCTCCATCCTTGGGGAGTTTGAAGAGCGGGTTGGACAAACACCTGTCAGGGCTGGTCTAGATAATACTTTGTCCTGCCTTGAGTGCAGGGGACTGGACTAGAGACCCTTCGAGGTCCCTTCCAGTTCTACGAGTCTACTTCCCAGCATGCATTGCTTCACTCTTCTCTCCCCTCCCACCCCGCTTCTCCTTCCAGGGGCAGCCTCAACCCCGTGACTGACTTTGTGGCCCCAGGATTCCCCTCCCCTCCTTGGAGCAGGCTCCATAGGGTTTGCAGGTGGGGAGCCCCCCCAGGGTTGGAGTCGTGCTCAGGGTCCAGGGGAGGTTTGGCAGGTGAAGGGACCTGGGGGGTGTTGCCTGGGGGGGTTGGACAACAGCAGCGAAGGGGAAGTTGGACACTTGCAGAATACCAGGGAGACAAGGCAGGTGAGGTGATACCTGTTACTGGACCAGCTTTGGAGCCACACAGGGTCTTCTTCACGTCGGGGAAAGGTGCTCAGCGCATCACATGTACATACAAGATGGAGCGCTCTGCCCCGAGTCCCAGCCATTCCCCTACTTCCTGGAACAGAGGGGGCCTGTCCCCACTGGCCTATAAACAGCCCCACTGTGTAACCCAGAGGTGGCTGCATCTTAGCACCAAGACACCAGCGGTCACTGTTCCAGTGGAGATGGTACACACAGGTCACTGCCCCACATGGCTACTAGAGGTCACACACTGGGCACTGGTTGGGGGGATACATGCAGGGCACTGCCTCACCTGGCCACCAGGGGTCACTGCTGCAATGGTGGTGGAAGGGGAATGAAATGGTGTGTTGGGGGGGAGGGAGATACCAATAAGGCACTGGCACACCAGGCCACCACCAGGAGTCACTGCTCCAATTAGTAGAGATACACATTGGGTAGTGCCCCAACTGGCCAACGGGGGCACTGTGTCAGACAGAGAGAGAGAGGGAGGGGTGTGTGTGTGTGTGTGTGTGTGTGTGTGTGGAGAGAAGAGGAAATCAAAGGCCACTGCCTCACTTAGCCCCCAGGGGTCACTACCCAAATAGGACACACACACACACAGGGCACTGCCCAAGCTGGCCAGCAGGGGTCACTGCCCCAGTTGGGGGATACACAGAGGGCACTGCCCCACAGGGATCAGTGCCTGCCATACCTGGCACAGAGGGTGACGGGGGGCTACACACAGGGCACTGCCCCACGTGGCCACCAGGGCACATCCCTAGTGGGGGAGTGACGCACACCAGGAGCAGGGCTCACGGCCACAACGGGGTTGGAAGATACCCAGGCACTGCCTGACACCCAGGTCTCTGCCACCTTGGGGGAGGTGAAGAACATACCTAGGGCAAGTATCAGGGGGTAGCCATGTTAGTCTGTATCTACAAAAACAACAAGGAGTCTGGTGGCACCTTAAAGACTAACAGATTTATTTGAGCATAACTTTTCGTGGGTAAAAACCTCACTTCTTCGCATGCATAGAGTGAAAGTTACAGAAGCAGGCATTATATACTGACACATGGAGAGCAGGGAGTTACTTCACAAGTGGAGAACCAGTGTTGACAGGGCCAATTCAATCAGGGCGGATGTAGTCCACTCCCAATAATAGATGAGGAGGTGTCAATTCCAGAAGAGGAAAAGCTGCTTCTGTCATGAGCCAGCCACTCCCAGTCCCGATTCAAGCCCAGATTAATGGTGTTGAATTTGCAAATGAATTTTAGTTCTGCTGTTTCTCTTTGAAGTCTGTTTCTGAAGTTTTTTTGTTCAATGATAGTGACTTTTAAATCCGTAATAGAATGATCAGGGAGATTGAAGTGTTCACTTACTGGCTTATGTATGTTACCATTCCTGATGTCCGATTTGTGTCCATTTATTCTTTTGCGGAGGGACTGTCCGGTTTGGCCTAGGGTACCGACTCCTCTGGCTACCAGTGGTCACTACCCCAGTGCAGGGGCTGGGGTGTGTAAATACACACAGGGGACGGCCCCACCTGGGCAACACGCGTCACCGAGATGAGCGTGGGATACCCAGAGGGCACTGCCCCAATGGCTGATATACATACAGGGTGCTGCCTCACCCAGCCACCAACCATCACAGGCGCAATGGTAGTGGTGGGGTCACATAGGCAACTGCCATTAGTGGCCACCAGAGGTCGCTGCAGCAACAATAGGGGGGGATACATGCCAGGCATTGCCGCACCTGGCCACCAGGGGTCACTGCTCCAACAAGAAGGCACAGACAGGGCACTCCCGTGCCTGGCCAGCAGGGGTCACTATTACAGTGTTGGGGGGGAGATACACATATGGCACTAGCCCACCTGGGCAGCAGGGGGCACTGCACCCTGACACCTACCCACACATACCCCCGGGGAGCAGGCGTGTGCCTGGGTGTTATTCTGCACTTTCAGAAATGAGGCAAAGGCTAATTTTACTAAAGTTTCTGCTGAAGAAAGCTCTAAGTTACAACCCTACCTTGCCAAGCACCTGCCCAAAGCCAGAGCAGTGTCCCTGCTGCCAGCAGAGACCCCAGAACACACTGCCCCAAAGGGGAAGCAGCTTTTAGGTGAAGCAGTGACAGACTCTGGGGAGGGACTATGGGGAAGCAGAGAAAGAGCAACTAACCGCAGTGGGGAAAATCATAATCTACCTGGGAGAAAGAACGGACTCCGCTAGGACATCAAACCAACTCCAGCCAGGCTGGATACCAGCAATTTGGGGCTGGAGCAGCTCCAGCCAGGCTGGGCGGGGGCAGGTGACCTCGGTCTCTGTGCTGAGCAGGCTGCTTTGGCTGCGAGGAGGGACAAGGAACCCCCGGCCAGGATCTTGCTGCCCAAGGGGGGTGAGATCTGTGGCAATCTCTGGAGTAGCTGGTTCAGCAGCCGTGAGCCCCACGCTTGTCCCTGCCCGAGCTCTCCAGGAGCACATTACGCCCAGGTGTACGCACTGGATGTAGGCACCAGTGTAACGCTACAGAGCCACACTCTGCTGAGTGCTGCCTGCGAGAGACAGGGGCGGAGTCAGACGGGGGCAGCAGATGACAGGACCAGCCCCCACTGTATGCCACCCCCCCCTTCATCCATCTGCCTGCCTCACACACTCATCTATCTCCACATCATCCTGCTGTCCCTCCGATTGTCCACGCACTGCCCAGCACAAGGAAGCGTGGACAGGGCCCGATTAACCTTTTGTAGGGCCGGCGCCAAACAGATTTGTGGGCTCCCATGGGGGAATGGGGCATGGCACGAGGGGGGTTGATCCCCAGAGTGAGTGGCTGGCCAGGAGCAAGGCATGGGGGGAGAAGGGAGGTACGGCCACGGTCCACGCAGCCCCGCAGCGTGCTCTGTCATACTACCCCCCGCCCATTACCCCCACCCCCTTATGCCTGGCAACTCCCATACCCAGTGCCCCTCCTGCCCGCAGAGAATGTCAGGGCCCTACAGAGCAGGGAGCGGGTGGGGGAGGGGATGGGGGGGCTGAGGGGTCTTCACGGGCACAGGGCGGGGCTTGGCGCAGTTGGTGGATGGGGGGGTTGGGGGTGGGGGGGACAGGGCAGGTTGGGGGCTGAGGGGGATGTCGGGGCTCTAGGGAGCCGGGAGCAGGTGGGGGGCAGGATGGTGAGGCTGAGGAGGCCCCACGGGGACAGGGCGGGGCACAGGGAGTAGAAGCGGGACTGCGGGGGGACGGGGCAGGTTGGGGGCTGAGGGGGATGTCACAGCTCTAGGGAGCAGTGGGGGAGGGGGTAGATGGGGCACAGGGCTCGGCGCATGGGGTGGGGGAGGGGATGGGGGAGCTGAGGGGGATGTCGGGGCTCTAGGGAGCGGGTGGGGGAGGGGATGGGGGGGCTGAGGGGGATGTCGGGGCTCTAGGGAGCGGGTGGGGGAGGGGATCGGGGGGCTGAGGGGGATGTCGGGGCTCTAGGGAGCAGAAAGGGGGTGGGGGAGGGGATGGGGGGCTGAGGGGGGTGTCGGGGCTCTAGGGAGCGGGTGGGGGAGGGGAGGGGATTGGGGCTGAGGGGGATGTCGGGGCTCTAGGGAGCGGGTGAGGGAGGGGAGGGGATTGGGGCTCAGGGGGATGTCGGGGCTCTAGGGAGCAGGTGGGAGAGGGGATGGGGGGCTGAGGGGGATGTCGGGGCTCTAGGGAGCGGGTAGGGGAGGGGATTGGGGCTGAGGGGGATGTTGGGGCTCTAGGGAGCGGGTGGTGGAGGGGATGGGGGCTGAGGGGGATGTCGGGGATCTAGGGAGCGGGTGGGGGAGGGGATGGGGGCTGAGGGGGGTGTCGGGGCTCTAGGGAGCGGGTGGGGGAGGGGATTGGGGCTGAGGGGGATGTCGGGGCTCTAGGGAGCAGAAAGGGGGTGGGGGAGGGGATGGGGGGTTGAGGGGGATGTCGGGGCTCTAGGGAGCAGAAAGGGGGTGTGGGAGGGGATGGGCGGCTGAGGGGGGTGTTGGGGCTCTAGGGAGCGGGTGGGGAAGGGGAGGGGGGCTGAGGGGGGTGTTGGGGCTCAAGGGAGCGGGTGGGGGAGGGGAGGGGATGGGGGGCTGAGGGGTGTGTCGGGGCTCTAGGGAGCGGGTGGAGGAGGGGAGGGGATGGGGGGCTGAGGGGGATGTCGGGGCTCTAGGGAGCGGGTGGGGGAGGGGAGGGGATGGGGGGCTGAGGGGTGTGTCGGGGCTCTAGGGAGCGGGTGGGGGAGGGGAGGGGATGGGGGGCTGAGGGGGATGTCGGGGCTCTAGGGAGCGGGTGGGGGAGGGGAGGGGATGGGGGCTGAGGGGGATGTCGGGGCTCTAGGGAGCGGGTAGGGGAGGGGATGGGGGCTGAGGGGGGTGTCGGGGCTCTAGGGAGCGGGTGGGGGAGGGGATTGGGGCTGAGGGGGATGTCGGGGCTCTAGGGAGCAGAAAGGGGGTGGGGGAGGGGATGGGGGGTTGAGGGGGATGTCGGGGCTCTAGGGAGCAGAAAGGGGGTGTGGGAGGGGATGGGCGGCTGAGGGGGGTGTTGGGGCTCTAGGGAGCGGGTGGGGGAGGGGAGGGGATGGGGGCTGAGGGGGATGTCGGGGCTCTAGGGAGCGGGTGGTGGAGGGGATTGGGGCTGAGGGGGATGTCGGGGCTCTAGGGCGCGGGTGGGGGAGGGGAGGGGATGGGGGCTCAGGGGGATGTCGGGGCTCTAGGGAGCGGGTGGGGGAGGGGAGGGGATGGGGGGCTGAGGGGGGTGTCGGGGCTCTAGGGAGCGGGTGGGGGAGGGGAGGGGATGGGGGGTGATGGGGGTGTCGGGGCTCTAGGGCGCAGGTGGGGGAGGGGAGGGGATGGGGGTTGAGGGGGGTGTCGGGGCTCTAGGGAGCGGGTGGGGGTGGGGGAGGGGATGGGGGCTGAGGGGGGTGTCGGGGCTCTAGGGCGCGGGTGGGGGAGGGGAGGGGATGGGGGCTCAGGGGGGTGTCGGGGCTCTAGGGAGCAGGGAGCGGGTGGGGGAGGGGCTGAGGGGGCCCCACGGGCGCAGACTCGGGCGGGGAGGCGGGGCCAGGCTGCTCGTGGTGCAGGGAGGCGCGAAGGCGACACGCGACTGAGAACAGCAGAGACCGGCTGGGAGGGAGGAGGAATCCCAGAATGCACCGGGGCTGGCAGGAGCCACATGGAACGGCCCCACCCTCTGGCGCCTCTGACCTTCTCCTAATGGCGTCCTGAGCGGTGCACTCACTTCCGCTTCCAGCCTCGCCCTGAGTAGAGGAGTTTCAGGGGCGGGGGCTCTGGGGAGGCGAAAGGACGTTGCAGTGGGCGGGGCAAGTGGCGGGGGGGGGTGGGGCAGAGCGATCAGGGCTGAGGCCAGGCCCCCGGGCGAGGCGGGGCCGGAGCAGGGGCGGGGCTGGGGGCGGGGCCGGGGCAGGGCGGAGGGGGCTGCGGGCGATCCAGTGGCGAGGCTGAGGGCGTGGGCGGAGCAGGGGCGGGACTGGGGGCGGGGACAGAGCAGGGGGAGATGAGCCGGAGAAGGGACGGGCTGGGGGCGGGGCCGGGTCAGAGCGGGGCGGGGCCGGGCTGGGACGGGGCGGAGCGGAGCGGGGCAGGGGGCCCACAAACTTCCACCCACCCCCGCCCACACACTCACCTCCACTGCCCCCACAAACTTCCACCCACACACACCCCCACCCACACACTCACCTCCACAAACTTCCACCCACCCCCACCCACACACTCACCTTCACTGCCCCCACAAACTTCCACCCACACACACCCCCACCCACACACTCACCTCCACAAACTTCCACCCACCCCCACCCACACATTCACCTCCACTGCCTCCACAAACTTTCACCCACACACACCCCCACCCACACACTGACCTCCACTGCACACCACAACCTTCCACCCACACACACCCCCAACTCACACTCACCTCCACTGCCCCCCACAAACTTCCATCCCCACCCCCACCCACACATTCACGTCCACTGCACCCACAAACTTCCACCCACCACCACCCACACTCACACACTCACCTCCACTGCCACCACAAAAGTATCATCTGCAAATTTAATAAGCGTACTTTCTATGCCAATATCTAAGTCATCGATGAAGATATTGAACAGACCCGGTCCCAAAACAGACCCCTGCGGAACCCCACTTGTTATAGCTTTCCAGCAGGATTTGGAACCATTAATAACTACTCTCTGAGTACGGTTATCCAGCCAGTTATGCACCTGCCTTATAGTAACCCCATCTAAGTTGTGTTTGCCTAGTTTATCAATAAGAATATCATGCGAGACCCTATCAAATGCCTTACTGAAGTCTAGGTATACCACATCCTCCGCTTCTCCCTTATCCACAAGACTCGTTATCCTATCAAAGAAAGCTATTAGATTGGTTTGACATGATTTGTTCTTTACAAATCTATGCTGGCTATTCCCTATCACATTACCACCTTCCAAGTGTTTGCAGATGATTTCCTTGATTACTTGCTCTTCCCTGACACAGAAGTTAAACTAACTGGTCTGTAGTTTCCTGGGCTGTTTTTATTTCCCTTTTTATAGATGGACACTATATTTGCCCTTTTCCAGTCCTCTCCTGTCTCCCATGATTTTCCAAAGATAATAGCTAGAGGCTCAGATACCTCCTCTATTAGCTCCTTGAGTATTCTCGGATGCATTTCATCAGGCCCTGGTGACTTGCAGGCATCTAACTTTTCTAAGTGATTTTTAACTTGTTCTTTTTTTATTTTATCTTCTAAACCTACCCCCTTCCCATTAGCATTCACTATGTTAGTCATTCCTTCAGACTTCTCGGTGAAGACCAAAACAAAGAAGTCATTAAGTATCTCTGCCATTTCCAAGTTTCCTGTTACTGTTTCTCCCTCCTCACTGAGCAGTGGGCCTACCCTGTCCGTGGTCTTCCTCTTGCTTCTAATGTATTGTGGAAGCAGAGAAAGAACGGACAGGAAGGGGATTGCAATGCCTGACAGTTTGTTAGCAAGAGTTAGGCTAACTGTAACCCTAATAACGGGAGATTTGTAGAAGCGAGGATTGTGTGAGGCGAGTGGGAAAGAACTGTGTGAGAAGTTGTTGCGACCTTGTGTAGATAATGTGTAGATAATATTGTATGTAGACTAGAGTCTAAACAAGTGAGGAAAATAAGATATCAGGATGACCTATGTATAAACAAAATGCAGCTGTTGCTCATTATTGTCTGTAACAAAAGGTATAAATGCTTGCTGTAATTGTTTACCTGAGAGAGACCTGCCTAGGAGAGGGAGACCCTGTGTCCTAGTGCACTCTCTCCCTCTATGCAATTGATGGAGAGAAAATAAAGTATCTGACTTTGCTGTACCCAACCAAAGAGTGAGAACTGTGTTTTTCTCCGACAGTATTGATAAAAAGTCTTCTTGTTTCCCTTTATTCCTGTAGACAGTTTGAGCTCATTTTGTGCCTTTGCCTTTCTAATCTTGCCCCTGCATTCCTGTGTTGTTTGCCTATATTTATCCTTTGTAATCTGTCCTAGTTTCCATTTTTTATATGATTCCTTTTATTTTTTAGATCATGCAAGATCTCGTGGTTAAGCCAAGGAGGTCTTTTGCAACATTTCCTATCTTTCCTACTCAGCGGAATAGCTTGCTTTTGGGCCCTTAATAGTGTCCCTTTGAAAAACTGCCAACTCTCCTCAGTTGTTTTTCCCCTCAGTTTTGATTCCCATGGGACCTTACCTATCAGCTCTCTGAGCTTACCAAAATCCGCCTTCCTGAAATCCATTGTCTCTATTTTGCTGTACTCCCTTCTACCCTTCCTTAGAACTGTGAACTCTATGATTTCATGACCTTCCCCGTCTACAACAACCCTCCCCAGCAGCTCCCCCAAAATCCCCTTCCTGAGCTGGATCTACCACAGCTATTTCCCTTCCCCGGCCCCTAGGAAGATGGGACGGTCTGGAGCAAAACGGGGTCGTTATTCTGCAGCCTGTCAGGGCGAGAAGGGAAGTTCGTGAGGTTTCTGAATGAGTATTAGTCCATTTCACACCCCGATTCCCCCAGGCTCTGTCCCTGTAGACAGACACTCTAGACTCTGCCATGCTGGGAAAAGCCTCAGTGACGTTATTACAGCACAGACCCGACCTCTCCCCTGGGACTAAACCCACCAGACGCTAATACACTCTCCTAGGAAAAGAGTCTCTGAGCCAAATGCCAGAAAAGAGCAGAATCAAAGGAGCCGCTTTGGGGGATCCCCCGACACTGTCCCCAGAACACCCCATTCCCTCAGCAGTGCAGGGACCAGGCAGAGGCAGGAACTGGCTTTTCCTCTCTCTGCCCCTCCCCTCTCCCAGGAAAGTCACTGCCCTGGGGGGCTGCAGGGAATGGAGCTGGGCAAGGCTGGGTGCCCGGAACCGCCCTCCCCACTGATTGCTCCAGCTGCCCCGTCCAGTCTCTCCCTCCTGCATGAAGAGCCGGTCACTGTCCTGCATTCCCGTGGGCATTTCCTCGCCAATAGCTACAGCCACTGCTAACGGGGTGAGCCTGGGGGCGTTGGGCAGCAGCTCTGAGCTGCGCAGAAACTCCGGGGCAGGGATGGGGCGAGCAGGAGCCATTTCTGCAGAGTCACTTTCCAGCCTGGGCCCAGCACTTACCCCAGATCTCTCGTCTCACCTGCAGTCTCTGGCTCAGGAGCTGATGCCAGCAGAGCCCAGGGGGGTGGGGGGAGGGTGTAAACTATTTCCCTGAATCAAGTCTCCTTCGGCAGCTCAGTCACCATTTCAGCTAGAGCAGAGCTGCGGTACCTGGGCACTGGGCCACCCGGGGCCTTTAACACCACAGCCCTGGGGAGGGGGTGCTGAGATGGACCATCCAGTGAGGAACACAAATCCTTCTACCCTCCACCACACCCTAGTTTGGAACTGCTGCTGACGGCTCCCCCCACCCGTGGTAACTTTTATCCCCTCTGCCTCCCTCTATCTGGGGGTTTCCCCTTCTGCACCTACCGGACAGCGCAGGCCGCCCCCCCCCATCTGAACCTCTAATCTTGTCCGAGTTTTGTTCCCTCTGCCCATCCCTCCCCTCCGATTTCCCCCCTTCAGGGGGATTTTCCCTGCCTTTGATTGCAGGGAGCAGATTCTGATGGCGCGTGAGGGCAGCAACTTGCAGACGTTACTGAGCATGTGAGAAGAACATTAGAAGATAAGAACGGCCAGACTGGGTCAGACCAAAGGTCTACTAGCCCAGTGTCCTGTCTGCCAACAGTGGCCAGTGCCAGGTGCCCCAGAGGGAATGAAGAGATAGGAATCATCCAGTGACCCAGCCCCTGTCGCCCAATTCCCAGCTTCTGACAGACAGAGGCTAGGGACACATCTCTGCCCATCCCGGCTAAGCCATTGATGGACCTGTCCTCCATGAACCCATCTAGTTCCCCTTTGATCACAGGACTCTGCTCAGGAACAGTGAAGTTGCAAGTTCTAATAGGAAACAGCTTCTGATCCAAGGGCAGCTCCTCTTCCTCCTCCCCTCCCGTGGGGATGAGCAGCCCCCCCAACTGCCTCTCTGCCCCTGGCCTCCTTCAACCCATTGCCCCCTTCAGCCTCCCCCCAAATGTCCGCTTCCCCCATCTCCCCCTTCAGCCTCCTCCAACTGCCCCCCATCACCCCGTTCAGCCTCCGCCAACTGTTCCCTTCCCCGCACCGCACCTGGTCACATTCAGCCCCCCATTGCCCTCTTCAGCCTCCCGCAACTTCCGCCCCCTGCCCTGGCTCCACCACTCTCAGGTTCCCTTCCCCACAACCATCTGCTTCCTTACCATGGGTAACAGGGGCAGAAAATGCTTTTGAAAAAAAACTTTTGCAAAGTAAAAATAAAACAAGCCAAGCAACCCCCCTCCCTTGCTTTGTGCTGGGTGCCCAGCTGTGGGCTTGTGTGTGTGGGGGGCGGGGCGGGTGTTGTTCTGAGCACACTCTGTTCAGGGAAGGAAGGGATGGAGTTGGCCAAAGGGGCAGGTTGAATCTTTAGCAGAGAATTCCTTTCTCCATTCTGTTAGCTAAGCCTTGCTGTTAAATGTCAGCCGACGAATCCAGCATTTGAAGCAATCTGACTATAAATCCCCTGCCCTCTCGGTGGCTGTAGTTCTCACACCCTCTGCTCTTGTGATGTCACCACATGACACGGTGTCTTATTCCCATAGTGTCTTGTAGATAGGAACTAAGTTTATAAGGTAAAAACTGAAGCATAACTCCTTCCCTTCCCCCTTTTGACTTAGGAAAAATAAATCCTGTCCCATCCCCCAGTCCCAGCCCAGCCCCACCAGAGCTGCTGCGGCCAGGAGACAGCTGCTCTCTCACCTGGCCCTGCTGCTATGGTGAGAGAGAGCTGGGGGGAGTCCTCTCTCCCTGGGACAACCTGCTCCCCAAACCCCTCATTCCAAGCCCCAGCCCAGAGCCTGCACCCCCAGCTGGAGCCCTCACCCCCTGCACCCCAACCCTCAGCTCCAGCCCTGAGCCCCTCATTCCCTGCCCCATCCCAGAGCCCACACCTCCAGCCGGAGCCCTCACCCCCTGCACCCCAACCCTCTGCCCCAGCCCTGAGGCCCTCATTACCAGCCCCACCCCAG
Organism: Chrysemys picta bellii; assembly: GCF_011386835.1. Lineage (NCBI taxonomy): Eukaryota > Metazoa > Chordata > Testudines > Emydidae > Chrysemys > Chrysemys picta. The sequence goes on along the minus strand of NC_088801.1, from coordinate 79,832,009 downwards.
AGCCCACACCCCCAGCCGGAGCCCTCAGCCCCCTGCACCCCAACCCTCTGCCCTAGTCCTGAGCTCCTCATTCCCAGCCCCATCTCAGAGGCCACACCCCCAGCCAGAGCCCTCACCCCCCTGCATCCCAACCCTCTGCCCTAGCCCTGAGCCCCTCATTCCCAGGCCCATCCCAGAGCCCACACCCCAACCCTCTATCCCACTTCAGCCCCCTCCCACACTCCGAACCCTTTAGCCTCACCCCTGCCACACCCCATCCATGTGCAGAATGAATTTTGTTATGTGCAGCAATATACAAGTGATGTGTCAAATAACAAAATTCCCATATTGGTGCACACCACAAAATTCATTCCGCACACGGACATAAAAAATTTGAGGAAACACTGCTCCTGACTTTCAACCTATCTGTCACATCTTGAATTTCATACAGTGACTGATCAGAATAAAGTACTCTCAAGTGAGCTACAGACCAACAGTGGTTCATAGTAATTATTCAGCAAGTATTTTAGAAGACCTCGACCATTAGAGGAAATCATGACCTGCTAAGAGACAATTAATGGAGAGAAGCAGCAAGATTAATCCCATATATTGGATTGGTTCTGACTTATTTGCCTGATTTGAAAAGAGGCCAAAAGGACCTGAGTCTCCTCACTGGCGATAGCCCCCTGCTCGGCCAATCGGCACTGAGACTCTGAGGCGCGGGAGGCTGAGAGGTCTCACCAGATGTCCCAAAGGACGGCCCAGGTCACCATCAGAGGGGATCACTCTCAGATCCAGCCCCACCTCTTTGTGAGGACCTCCCGCAATGAGAGCACCCTCCATCCCATCCACACTCCACACACACCCATCCTTGGTAGAGGGAGGGAAGCCGGGGAAAGGGGAAAAAGAAGCAAGAGAAGAGGAGAAAGGTAGGGTTACCATACGTCCGGATTTTCCCGGACATGTCCAGCTTTTTGGGCTCCAAATCCCCGTCCGGGGGGAAATCCCCAAAAGCCGGACATGTCCGGGAAAATCGGGACATGCGGGCGGCGGTGCTGGGCCGGGGGGCGGCGGGGCCGAGCACCGGCGGTGCCGGGGACCAGGGGGGGCTGGCGGGGCTGAGCGCCAGGGGTGCCGGGGACCAGGGGGGCCGGCGGGGCTGAGCGCCGGTGGTGCCGGGGACCGGGGGCACCGAGCGCCGGCGGGGCCGGGGAACAGGGGGGCCGGGGGCGCCGAGTGCCGGCGGTGCTGGGGACCGGGGGCACCGAGGACCAGGGGGGCTGAGGGCCGGCGGGGCCGAGTGCCAGCGGTGCCGGGGGCCGGCGGTGCCGGGGACTGGGGGCGCTGAGCGCCGGGGGCTAGCGGTGCCGGGGACCGGGGGCACCGAGCGCCGGGGGCCAGTGGGGACAGGGACCAGGGGGGCCGGGGTCCGGCGGGGCTGAGTGTCGGCGGAGCCGGGGGGGTGCTCGGCCGGGGTCCGGGCCGGGGGGTGCTGAGCGGGCCGGCGGGCCTGGGGAGTGCTGAGCGGGCCAGGGGTGTTCGGCCGGGGGCCAGCGGGGCTGGGGGGTGCTGAGCGGGCCGGGGGGTGCTCGGCCGGGGGTCCGGGGGCCGGGCCGTGCTCCCCGGCCCGGCCCCCGGACCCCCGGCCGAGCACCCCAGGGCCCGAGCCAACCCAGGCTGGAAACGCTGGGGGGGAAGCCTGGGCTGTGCCTCCTCCCCCCACACCCACCTTACCTGCTTCAGGCTTCCCGCGAATCAAATGTTCGCGGGAAGCAGGGGAGGGGGCGGAGTTGGGGCAGGGACTTTGGGGAAGGGGCGGAGTTGGGGCGTGGGCGTGAGCGGGGTTGGGGGCGGGGCCGGGGCCCGGTGGAGGCTCAAAATATGGTAACCCTAGACAAGTGGAGACTTGGGGAACTCCTGGGAAGTTGGCAGGAGATGGGGCTGAGCCGCCTTGAGTGAGTTAAGAGTAGTTTCAGGTTTTGCACCTGCCCAAGTGCCCCACCAGTGTTCGTGGTTTTATGATCACAAGCCCTGATGCTGCAATGAACCGCACAGACTCCAGTGGGGCTCAGCACGGATGTAGGGATCCACCCATGGGGTTTTCAGTGCAGGATCAAGGCCATGCTTTTCTGCTTCGCCTGGTCTGCTCTAATGAGTCTAATTGGCATTGTTGTGTTGGTTGGGGTGTGATTTTTACTAACGTAGATATGCCAGTAAAGCGGTAGTATAGACACAGTTATAACGGTGTTTATACTGGTATCATTCATCCCGGTCAGGGAAATCCAATAAGCACTTCTATACCAATATAAATATGTCCACACTAGAGGTTTTTGACAGCATAGCTCCTAGCGTAGACCTGGTCTACCCTTAACATTTTTGCCAGTGTAGCTATGTTATCAAGCGTGGAAAAAAATCACACCCCATAACTGACCTGATGGTGTTGGCAAAAGCACAAGTGTAGATGCAGTTATACAAGCAAAACCATGCTTTTGCTGATATCGTTTATTTCATTTAGGGAACTGATATAAATTATACCAGCAAATGCACTCTTCCTGGTATAAACGGCACCTCCACTAAGATGGTTTGCTGGTATAGTTACACTGGCAGATCCTTTTCTAGCAGAGACAAGGCCGTAGCGTAGCCTTTATTAAACTGCTTCTCCTTTCATGTGCTGCTGTGTGAAAGATCCATGGAAAATAGCAGGTAGAGTGTGACCTGATTATACATGGAGTGTGGCTAAAGGCAGTCCACATACTGAAATAATAGGTATAAATGCTTGCTGTAATTGTTTACCTGAGAGAGACCTGCCTAGGAGAGGGAGACCCTGTGTCCTAGTGCACTCTCTCCCTCTATGCAATTGATGGAGAGAAAATAAAGTATCTGACTTTGCTGTACCCAACCAAAGAGTGAGAACTGTGTTTTTCTCCGACATCTCAATTCTAATAATCTTAGGGCTTACTTGTAAATCACTAGGAACTACATTTTTATGCCTCAGTCCTGGAAAGATTTCTGCACGTGTGTACCATTACTCATGTGTGTAATTTCATTGGATTACTCCTCTGACTAAAATTGTGCACATGTGTAAATCTTTCAGGATGTGGGCCTTAATAATTCCTGGAAATTTTCTGCTACTGAAAAGCTCTATGATTCTCTAAAAACAATGGTCACAGTACAGTAGTGTAGAATCCCAGCTCTCCTGTTGTGCAGTGCAAAGCGGGAAAATCAGGGATCTACTATGTATGACTGTGAACATGCACATCATGCTGTCCTTTGTCCTCATTCGCTACCAGAGCCAATCCTGCTAATAGGCAGGATTTGTCCGGTTAACAAGCCGATATTTACAAGAATTTCACTTCTTCATGAGGGACTGCACACCATGCCTGCATGTCTCTGCAATAACAATGAACCCAGTGCCCTGGGCTAGATTTGCATTCTAATAGAGCCTGGGAACCCTAGTCATAAATACAGTGCAGACAGGCAGGTCTCTGCCCCCAAAGAACTTACAGTTGACGTGTAAGATGAGATAACAGATGGTGGGGGAGTACAAGGAAACATTGAGACCGTATTGGTGAACGTGATAGGCTATGGTCTCAGCGCCCTCGCTGCTGATAAGCACTACAGCATTGGTGCCTCATCAGCTGGGCAACTTATGTGGTAAGGTGGATAGGAGTCTTAGTGTGAAGGGGATATTTAACCATTGGAACAACTTGCCAAGGGCTATAGTGGATTGTCCATCACTGGTAATTTTTAAATCAGGATTGGATGTTTTTCTGAAAGATCTGATCTAGGGGTTATTTGGGGGAAGTTCTGTAGCTTGTGTTATACAGATCAGGCTAGATAATCACGGTGGTCCCTTCTGGCCTTGGAATCTGACATTTAAGATGACTTTGGGGGAGGGGTGGTGTGTGGTACATAGCACTGAACGAGGTGACATGTATGTTTTGCTTTTCAGGTGTCCATTGTGGAAGGCATATAACCTCTCATGGGCTGGCGCTGAACTGCTGCACAGATCTTACGTGGTTTGATCACATTGTTCCTTGTGGACTCGAAGGGATGGGTGTCACCTCCCTGAGCGAAGAACTCCAGAGACTTGTCACAGTTGATGAAATCACTGAGCCTTTTCTGGATGCTTTTGAAGAAGTGTTTCAGTGCACCCTAACTTCCCATGAGGAATCTATCGGATAAAGGGCTCCGAGTGCCTCACTTACCTGTGGAAATGTGAATATTTCTTTGGTGCTTTCATGGTGTTACTAGAAATCCAGCTCCCTTGTTCCATCTTCCTATCAGCAATTAAATACGTGTAACAAACTGTACTTCTCGCATTTGAAACATATTTCTTGCTTTTGTAAAAATGAGCTGCTGTGTCTTTAAGTATACATGGGTCTTTAAAAAAAACAATGAGGAGTACTTGTGGCACCTTAGAGACTAACAAATTTATTTGGGCATAAGCTTTCATGGGCTAAAACCCACTTCATCAGATGCATGGAGTGGAAAATACAGTAGGCAGGTATATATACACAGTACATGAAAAGATGGGAGCTGCCTGACCAAGTGGGAAGGTCAGTGCTAACAAGACAATTCAATTAAAGTGGAAGTGGGCTATTCTCAACAGTTAGGATACCAAGGGAGGAAAAATCACTTTTATAGTGGTAACGAGGACAATGTAATCAGGGTGGCCCTTTTCAAACAGTTGACAAGAAGGTGTGAGTAACAGTACGGGGAAATTGGTTTTTGTAGTGACCCATCCACTCCCAGTCTTTATTCAGGCCTAATTTGATAGTGTCCAGTTTGCAAATTAAATCCAGTTCTGCAGTTTTTCATTGGAGTCTGTTTTTGAAGTTTTTTTGTTGAAGAATTGCCACTTTTAAGTCTGTTATTGAGTGTCCAGGGAGATTGACATGCTCTCCTACTGGTTTTTGAATGTTATAATTCTTGACATCTGATTTGTGTCCATTTATTCTTTTGTGTAGAGACTCTGCGGTTTGGCCAATGTACATGGCAGAGGGGCATTGCTGGCACATGATGGCATATATCACATTGGTAGATGTGCAGGTGAACGAGCCCCTGATGGTGTGGCTGATGTGGTTAGGTCCTATGATGGTGTCCCTTGAATAGATATGCGGACAAAGTTGGCAACAGGGTTTGTTGCAGTGATATGTTCCTGGGTTCGTGTTTTTTGTTGTGTGGTGTGTAGTTGCTGGTGAGTATTTGCTTCAGGTTGCAGGGCTGTCTGTAAGCGAGGACTGGACTGTCTCCCAAGGTCTGTGAGAGTGAGGGATCATCCTTCAGGATAGGTTGCAGATCCTTGTTGATGCGCTGGAGAGGTTTTAGTTGGGGGCTGAAGGTGACAGCTAGTGACGTTCTGTTACTTTCTTTGTTGGGCCTGTCCTGTAGTAGGTGACTTCTGGGTACCCTTCTGGCTCTGTCAATCTGTTTCTTCACTTCAGCAAGTAGGCGTTGTAGTTTTAAGAATGCTTGATAGAGTTTCTGTAGGTGTTTGTCTCTGTCTGAGGGATTGGCGCAAATGCAGTTGTATCTTAGAGCTTGGCTGTAGACAACGGATCGTGTAATGTGGTCTGGTTAAATGCTTGAGGCATGTAGGTAAGTATAGCGGTCAGTAGGTTTCCGGTATTGGGTGGTGTTTATGTGACCATCGCTTATTTGCACTGTAGTGTCCAGGAAGTGGATCTCTTGTGTGGACTGGTCCAGGCTGAGGTTGATGGTGTGGTGGAAATTGTTGAAATCCTGGTGGAATTCCTCAAGGGCTTCTTTTCCATGGGTCCAGATGATGAAGATGTCATCAATGTAGTGCAAGTAGAGTAGGGGCGTTAGGGGACAAGAGCTGAGGAAGCGTTGTTCTAAGTCAGCCATAAAAATGTTGGCATATCACTTTAATTGAATTGTCTCGTTAGCACTGACCCCCCCACTTGGTAAGGCAACTCCCATCTTTTCATGTACTGTGTATATATACTTGCCTAATGTAGTTTCCACTCCATGCATCTGATGAAGTGGGTTTTAGACCACAAAAGCTTAAGGTGCCACAAGGACTCCTCGTTGTTTTTTGCTGATACAGACTAACACGGCTACCACTCTGAAATGTGTCTTTAAGTATACATTGCATTCTGACACTGATCTTGGCCACCTCGATCTCTTTGTCTTAATGACCAAATGACATACAAAACAGGACAAAAAAACCAAAAGAGGTTTAATTTTCCTTTACACAAAACCCCCTTTACACCATTTTGGTGGTGTTACAATGCTTTGAAGTGGGTGCAGGTGTAATTTACTCCCACTTAAAGTCCCCAATATACTGCCAGAGCAGTGTGAAGGGGTCATAGCATAAATGGGGATAAAGCCCAGGAATTTCATTGACAAACTAGATGCTGCGTCTGAGCTGAGCCGGAGAAGTAAGTTTGAAATTAAAACAGGAAGGGCCGTGTGACTCATGTCTAGTTTGTGATTCATGCTAACAGCCAGATCCATTTCTGCAGTACTCCTGCCTAGGTGGTTATTTCCCACTATGCATTTGTGCAACTGATTATTCCTTCCTAAGTGTAGTACTTTGCATTTGTCCTTACTGAATTTCATTGCATTTATTTCAGACCATTTTACCAGTTTGTCAAAATCATTTTGAATTCTAATCCTGTCTTCTAAAGTGCTTGCAACCCCTCCCAGCGTGGTATCATCCGCAGATTTATAAGTGTATTCTCCATGCCATTATACAAATCATTTATGAAGATATTGAGTAGACCTGGACCCTGGACAGATTCCTGTGGGACCCCACTTAATATCCCCTTCCAGCTTGACTGTGAAGCGTTGATAATGGCTCTTTGAGTATGATTTTCCAACCAGTTATGCACCCACCTTATAGTAGGTTCATCTAAGAGATAGTTCCCTAGTTTGTTTATGAGCGGGTCATGTGAGATGGTATCAAAAGCCTTAGGCTAAACTCGAGTTATATTACAAGGCTTGTTATCCTGTCAAAGAAGGATATTAAGTTGGTTTAACATTATTTGTTCTTTGACTAATCCATGTTGACTGTTATTTATCACCTATCTTCTAGGTGCTTACAAATTGATTTTTTGATTATTTGCTCCATTATCTTTCCTGGTAACAAAATTAAGCTGATTGGTCTGACTGGTCAGACTAATTCTTTAATTTGTCAGGGTCATTTTGAATTCTAATCCTGTCCTCCAAAGTGCTTCCATCCCTCTCAGCTTGGTGTCATTCTCAGATTTTATAAGCATGCTTTCCACTCCATTATCCAAGTCAGTAATGAAAATATTGACTAATACTGGACCCAGGAGTGACCCCTGTGGGATCCCACTAGCTATGCTCTGGTTTCACAGTGAACCCTTAAGAACTACTCTCTGAGTTCAGTCTTTCAATCAGCTGTGCACCCATGTTATATTATTTCATCTACACCACATTTCCCTAGTTTGCTTATGAGAATGTCACATGGGACTGAAGCCTTACTAAAATAACCATATATCAAATCGACTGCTTCCTTCCTATCTGCTAGGCTTGTAACCCAGTCAAAGAAGGAAATTAGGTTGGTTGGCATGGTTTGTTCTTGAAAAATCCATGCTGGCTATTCCTTAGAACCCTATGATTAAAAAAAATTTTAAAATTAAATTAATGGAGATATCCCATCTCCTAGAACTGGAAGGGACCTTGAAAGGTCATTGAGTCCAGCTCCCTGCCTTCACTAGCAGGACCAAGTACTGATTTTGCCCTAGATCCCTAAGTGGCCCCCTCAAGGATTGAACTCACACCCCTGGGTTTAGCAGGCCAATGATCAAACCACCGAGCTATCCCTCCCCCGCAAGTGAATCACACTTCTTTTCTTGGTGAAAGAAACAGCCAAGGCTTATGAAGAGTTCAGAGTGACTAACTTGTAGGTGGAAGAAGCAGTGTTATTTCCTGGCTTCCACTTGTTCAATGCAGGGCCGGGGACACATATTACCTCTGGAGTCGCAGAACGACACAAATCATCATCTTCTCCACCAGTCAGTAGAATTCCTCTTGTGTTTCCAGATTTTCCTGTAACTGTACTATCTTGTTTGTACAGTTGGCTGACTCTAGCTGAGGGTGCTACAGTTACATGCCAACACCTATAATCTACAGAATGGGAACAGCTGTGGCTTTTGACTGAACATTTCTTTATGGTTTCAGCTATGCCAACACAAAGCCCCATCGAAAATAGTGTGGTTTTGTGGTCTCTACAAAGATAATAATTAAACTTCCCATGGCATTATCTCAGCAATGGTTCTCTCCACAGGAAGCTGCGATGGAGAAATTCATCCATCTAGCGAAGAAGCAAATAATGGAGAGGGCTATATGGCCAGTAACATTTTAATGTCAAATTAAACATTGGGAAGCCCCATGGGTGTGCTTTGGACCAATATGAGAGTGTGCGCTTTTGCCCCAAATGAGCGTCTCCTTGGCACAAAGACACACACGTTTCTCAAAGCCGGCCAAAATAACAGCAAGTGGCATCGGCAAAGAAGCAAATCCTTGGCGTACTATAATGAGCATCCACGCTGCTGTGCAATACAAACTAAACCATAGGGCTAGATGCAAAATGGGTGGTGACAGGTTTCTTTAAGCACAGTTTACATTAGTAATTTCCTATGCCTTAAAGTGAGTCAGTCATAATCTCCATGTGGATTGCCTCTCTTCTGAGACAGAGCACTTTCTGAGCCTGGTCTACACTACGAGTTTAGGTTGACTTTAGCAGCGTTAAATCGAATTAAGCCTGGACACGTTCACACGAAGTTCAGAGGAGGCTGCCTCAGTGGAGAATGGGACAGGGAGCCTTTCAGTGCCGCCCCTCTGGGTAAAAGAGGGCCTGAGGGCAGGGCCGGCACTCAGCTACCTGCTCTCTCTGTTCCACAGCTGCCGCATGCACCTGGAGAAGCTCCCCTTGGCTCACACCCTCAGGATCGCTGAGAGGAGGATAGAGTATGTGGCCAGGCACCTGGATGAAGTTCTGATACCGTAAGGCAACTGCACGGGGGGCACCAGACTGGGGGCTGGGTGGGAGCGGATAGTGAATGGAGAGAGGAGGGAGCAGAGAAAACCAGACACTCCAGGATCCTAAAATAACAGGGAAAAAGCCACTAAGAGGCTTTAGCTTCCAAGGTGAGATACCAGTGACAGTGAGGTGAGGGATTATCAGAAATTAAATGCAGAGACCACAAGCTGGGTTGTGAATAGGATCAAATCCTTCTGTCCGGCAATATCTCCCAGCAGGCAACTGTCTAGAACCTGCCCCTGCTCCCTGCTGTGTTTGAAAGAAACAGCAATCAGATGACCCCCTGGGACGGGGTGTCCACCCCACACAGGCCTGGAAGGGGCTAAGGTGGCCAGGCAGACCCTTTAACTCCACAGGGTGCCCCTGGAGGAAGAGCCAAGGAGCAGGGAATTGATGGCAAGCAGGCTCAGCTGGGCAGGAATAGGCGGGGCCCATAAAGCCAGGAAGCTGGCAACAGACAGGGGCTGCTGCTGGGAAAGGGCACCCCTCCCTGGGCAGAGGGGGACGTGTTTGGAGCTGGTGCACCCAGAGCAAGGAGGGGAAGCAGGAGTGGCAGGAAGCAGTCCAGGGAAGTAGCAGGGAAAGCTGGGAGAGGAAAGCCCAGAACTGCTGGGTTGAGGGTCCCTGGCCTGGAATCCGGTGTAAAGTTCTTTTTTGACCCCTGTTTATGGTCTTGGCCTTCACAACATGCTCTGGCAAGGGTTACACACACATGCTCACATCTTCCTCACCCAAACCAATTTTTGTTAGCTAATCTTTCTATTAAAATAGCACTAGGTCCCCAATCATGCTCAAGGCCCCATTGTGCTAGGTGCTGCACATGTGCGTGTGACAAAGGGGTTATCATTATAGATCAATTGAGTGCCAGCTCCCCCTCTCAGTCCTTCGTCAGCCAGTTGATGTCCTTGTGTCAGAGTGTGGTGTGCCATGCATGCCTAGGCACTGCCCCATTGCAGTACAGTTGGAAGGCTTAGCTCAGCAGGGCCATGTCCCATCTGTCCCTGTCTGCTCTCTCCCACAGGCCAAGTGTGACGACATCTGCGGCGAGCCAGTTCTCCTATTCCTCTATGGAATCCATCCCCTCTTCCCTCTGGAGTCACAGCTCCTTTTCCCTGGCAGAAGCCTCCGTGACTCAATCAGAGCCCCTCTGCCGCACAAGGGAGATCACGCCTGTCGCAGGCTGGGAAGGATCCACTCATCCCATCCAAGCCCAGCCTCTCCCCAGGCCTCCTGCCCACAGCAGACAAGACCGGCGAGAGCAGACCACAGGTTTGGACCAGACGTCAGCCCATGGCTCAGACTTCAACATCCGACAGAAGCATCTGCAGAGCCAACTGGGGGCACCTACCCTATCCACTGAGTCGCTGGCCCAGGTGATCCCTAATGCCCCTGCTCTATGCCCGGACAGAGACCCCAGGGTGAAGTTCAACATGAGCAGGGGCCTTTTCCTAAGCGTTGAAGTCTGGGAGGAGCTGGACTGTCACGTGCACTCAAAGAGACTCCAGCACGAGCAGGGCTTACCCCTCACCCCCCAGAAACCCCACACAGCTCCTCTGCCTCCAGCTCCACAAACCCCCATCCTGGGGGAGCCATTGCTGGGGGAGCGGGACACCAAGCGGCAATGGGAATTCCACACAGATCGGCCCAAATGTGGATTTACAGCAATGGTCCCAACGTCCCTGAGATCCGATGCCGGCCCTCCGCATGCCCAGGAGATCCAGGAACCATGTGTGTGCCCCTCGGGATCCCTGCCCCAAAAGGCCCACAGGATCATGGCATCCCCTGATGCCATAATGGCAAGGCTTGTGCCCACGGCGGTGGTCAAGCTGCAGGAGCACGTGGCTCAGAAATGCCTGGAGATCCAAATGAAGGCGCTTCCTAAGATGGTGGGAGAGTCGCACAGAGATTCTCCCCTCGTGAGAGAGACTGCCCTGCCTGGGCCACTCCGCCCCCCTAGGGAGCCAGGCAAGCCCAGGACAGCGGCATTGCCAACGATGGGACAACAGCCTGCCCACCCCATCGAACTCCACATAAGGCGTAAGCATCTCGTCATGCAGTGGGGGCTGCTCACCCTGGACCCAGAGCCCCCGGCAAAGGTGCCTCACACCGTCCCAGCCAGGGGAGCTGGGGAGGAGTTCAGTGAGATGGAGACCGATTTCCTGCTTGATGAGGTCAGGGAGAAGTTGGACTGGCACACGCAGCGGAAGAAGCTGCAGCAGGAGTGGGGTTTGCCGGATGCCCAGTGGAAATCTCTGCGGACTTTCCTACCCCCGGTTCCCAAGCTGTCCTCCCTGAAGGCAAAGCCCGAGGTTGAGGTGGTTCCCATCCTTGGGGAGCTGCTCTTCCTTGGGAGGGACGTTAAAAAGCAGCTGGAGTTCCACATTATAAAGATGCAAGTGCAGCAAAGATGGGGACTGCCCATGAGGATCCAGGATTCCCTGAGGAGGTTCATGTCTCCTTCCCCAGAGGAGAGAGGCCGGCTCTCTCACCCTACGTGCGGGGGCATCGTGACTCCGTACCGGTCACCGTTTCAGCTGCGTTCCAAGAAGGCTCGGTCTATTCAGTTTCCTCTAAGGGCCCCCAGTCAGAGGTGGCTGGAGGATGTGCATGCCCTACCCACCAACAGAAGGCAGCAAATGGCAAGGTCTTACTCCTGGAAGAATCCTGGGGCAGCAGCTTCGACAGGGAAAGAAACCCCAGACCATGGCAGCGTATCGCAGACAGGGAAGCAAAGCACAGGCTCCTCTTGTTCCACATGTCCTCCAACGCCAGTGGAAGATACCACCATGGAGATGGGCAGGAGTGAGAGTGCGGAAGGAAACCAGGCTAACCCAGATCGCTGCACTCTGCCAGCAGGGGTGGATCTGACATTGCCACCTCCAGAAACCGCAGGAACAGAGAAGTTGCTCGCAGCGACACTCCACATTTATGGGAGTGAGTTGAGAAAGCCCCTTACCGGTGTGAGCAGCACCAAAGGGACAGAAGAGACGCTGGAGCTGCACATGGAGAGGAAGGTTATCTCGGGAGAAGGCTCTTGCCTGAGGCCAGGGGCACAGGCAGGTGAGAGCAGGGCAGATCGTCCCAAGACCCAACGCCACCAGGTTGCCCCAGAGGCACCAGGCTCTGGGCAGCTGACAAGATCCATTCTTGACTCTCTCGTTGCTGGGCAGGCTGCGCACGACCTGCAGATCAAGCACCTGATGGAAATGTTGAGCAGCTCCCGCCCCTTGGCGGGCCAGGTCTCAGTCTGCCAGCTGTGCCGCAAGGCACATCCAGGAAAGGAGAAGGGTCAGAAAACTCAGGAGGAGACACAAGTATCTGCTGAGCTGCATGGTCTTCGAGACATCACGGCTCCACACGGGTTCGATGGAACTGTGACTTCAAAGCTCTCCAGGGACCAGCCGCCAATCAGAGTCTGCAAGTGCGATAAGGTTCGACGGAAGAGACCTGCTGGCTCTGCAGGTGCTGACTTGCCCAGAAGATCCCATGGAATTCCACAACGATGGACTCCAGGAGACTCCTCAGCGTCATCCAACCACAACAAGCTGCCAGTGGTGTGGCTCCTTCCAGCAGACAGGAGCAAGACGCAGGATGGAATGGGGAAAACGGCCCCCACCAAGCAACCAAAGATGGTGTCCATTGCTACAAGTACAACAGGGCTTTCACAAGCCGGGGAGAAAGCAACTGGGAGTCCTGATGGTTCTCCTCCAAAGCCAGAAAAGGCCTCCAGAGCTAGGACACCATCCCCTTCAAGGAACAAAGTTCCAGTTCTCAAACGGATCTTAATGTGCCTCAGGCAAACCTTCTCCAAACTTCAAAACACAGTGAAGTCTCAAATGTCCAAGGACCCTCGTTCAAGAACACCTGATACTAAATTTACAAAGCCACCCTTTTGGAAGGCAAGGGCCTCCAAGGGTGTTTGGTAGTAGTATAAAGCCCTACCGTCAACCCCACCCCTTGACCCCTTAAGCCCCGACCACTTGTCACCGGAAGACCCACACATGGGGGGTGTTACTTCCGGTGTCAAGGCGGACACATGACCGGAAGCAAAGTGTGTCATGTTACCCCTATAAGAACTCCTCCCACTGCCCTCTACCAATCAGAACGGGTTTCACCCGCGTAGGCCTGTCCCGAGAGGAGATTTGACCAATATGAGGGAGTTCCAGGGCGGGGTGACCCATCCGGAAGGGGTTCATGTGACCCCTCTAAGAACTCCTCCCACTGCCCTCTACCAATCAGAATGGTTTTCGTCCGCGTAGGCCTGTCCAGAGAGGAGATTTGACCAATATGGGGGAGTTCCGGGGCGGGGTGACCCATCCGGATCGGGTTCATGTGACCCCTCTAAGAACTCCTCCCACCTCCCTCTACCAATCAGGAGGGGTTTCAGCCACATAGGATTGCCCCAAGAGCAGATTTGACCGATTGGGGGTGTCCCGAGGCGGGGTGACCCGTCCGGAAGTGGATAATGTGACCTTTCTAAGAACTCCTCCCACCGCCCTCTACCAATCGCAATGGGTTTCGGTCATATAGGACCGCCCCAAGAGCAGATTTGACCAATCGGGGGTGTTCTAGGGTGGGGTGACCTGCCCAGAAGAGGGTCATGTGACCCCTCTAAAAACTCCTCCCAGCGCCCTCTGCCAATCAGAGCGCAGCACCATCACCCCATAAGTCCCAGTGCTGGGGCAGAAGAGGCCATCTTTTACCAGGAATGCATGCTTTAGAAATTGTGGAAACATGGACTCCTTCATCACTCCCATGAGAACTTCGGACTTTGTTTTAGCCCCGAGGGCCTTTGACCATCCGCGGACAAAGTGCTACATCAGCGACAGTTCCGAGGAAGAGGAGGGAGCGACCGAGGAGGGCCCTTTGGCCCAGCCGTTGATGGATACACCAGAACCTGAAACCCAACTGCTTGTGAGACACCCCGATGAGCGTGGTGGCCTCTTGTCATCCATCCCACTGGAGGAGGAAGGCGAACACAGCTCGGGGGAGTCATCGGAGGACAAGGTGAATGGAAAAGACGTCGCTCAGGTAAATGAATTATTAAGAAGTGATGGTTGATGATGGGGTGTAATGGGGTTAGGAAGCAGGGGGCGGGGGGTTTGTGTAAATTAAAAAAAACACAGTGGGAATTTACACTGTTTCTTTTCTGAAAATCTCTCGACAGCTCGACGATGCCTTTCTAGAGGAGCAGGAGGCCCTGGACAGCGTTGCATCAAGCAGCAAAGATGAACTGGGCCCACCTTGGTTCTGCTCAACGCCGATACACATTGTTGAAGAGGACTCCGAGGATGACGGCTATGAGGAGTTTAGGAGGAGGCTTGGCATCGAACTAACTGAGCCAGTGCCATGTCGTGAGCGTAAAAGAGGTCCTGCCGATTATTGTACGCGTTGCTGTTTATGCTGTCCTTAATCACTGCCATAGGGAAAAGCTTTTTGAAGATTGTGAGGGCTGTGTCATAGATGCGCCAGCCCAATGGCACCATGACTGTGTGACTTGGACTTCAGTGGATATAAACTGCAAACTCGGGGGCCTGTGTGCTGAGCTGTGCTTGGAAATAATATTAAACACTGTTATTGCCATAGGTTATGCTATGCAATGTCTGTGCCTAACCCAAGAACATTTAGCGCCAGGGGGGCCTTGATAAAAAACAAGCCCCAAGACATTCATTGAGATCTGCCAAGGGCCCCCACTTGGAATGGGTACTGTAAGAGGCCCTACAGAAAAATGTATTTGAACTAAAAGGAAAAAAAAGAAAAGAAAAGCAGCCCAGTTGTGCAGACAACTTATTCCCCCAGCCCAGACCACAAAAGGGAATGCTAGGGAGGGGTGAGCCAATCAACCTGCTGACTATTTTGAAACAAAGAGTTAGGATGGTGTAAAAACCTCAGGGAGCTTGGAGCCTGTCTCTTTCAACAGAAACGCTCTTGAATTGCTGCTGGACTGCAAGAGGAGGTATGCGCCCTCTTTTTAACTCTGAAAATAGATATTCTATAATGCCATTCTTTGGCCATGCCGTCTTAGTAAATAATGGTGACTGGCTTTATTGCAGTGTGATCTGTTTAGCATGGAACCAGGAACTTTAAGCTGCATTTCACCACAAGGCCAAGGTAAAAACCATTTTAACTATAGATGTGCTTAATACTGTTAAATTAAAAAAAAAAAAAAAAAACCTTCAGGTATTACACAGGTTGTATAGGGATTTGGGGGTAATCCTAACTTAACATGTTTGCTTGTTCTTTAACCTGAAGGCCCAAACACACATGGCAGGGGTGGGGGCGGGGTGGTGGTGGACAGAACAACCATGTGCCTTTTAAATGCATGTGGGTTTATTGAAAAGTATTTTCAATGGATTTTAAAAGCAGTTGGTTTTTATTTTGCAAAATGAGATGTCTTTTTAAAAAATGTTTGTGGGTTTGTTTTTTAAAGCGGTAGAAATAAACTCAAAACCTGTGTTTGTTGTACAGCCTGAAATGGATGATTTTGTTTTAAAGCTGTGACTTTTCAAATAGAAAAACACCCTAACGAATATTTTATTTTTTTAAGTTTACAAGACAGTTTCATGTGTTTATAATGTTGTTTGCTTCACAGTATGGTCAAAACACGAGAGGGTAAACAAGCTCAGAAGAAAAAGGAAAGAGACAGCTGAAAAGGAAAATTCACCAGCATCAATGACTGATGGATGGATGAAGCCCAGTAAATATATTTTGCTTATTTGTTTCATGAGGTTTTGTATTTTAAGTAAATCCATAGGTGTGGGTGAGAAAGATGGTAAAGTTCAGTTTTGTAAAATGTCTTTTCTCCCCCCTCATAGGCACGGGCAGCTTTCCTGACAATGCTGTAGTCGAAGCTACAGGGACACCTCCACCAGAACCACCAAAGAACCAGGAATCTGCTTTGAGACCTTTAACAACGCTAACACAAAACAGCACAAGCAGGAGTGCCGCCAGCTTTTCTGCCGCCCTAGGCGGCGGAAGGTCCCACCCCGAAATGCCGCCCCCCCACAGAGGCGGCGGAAGGTCCCGCTGCTGAAATACCGCCGCGGTCGCCGCCCCCCAAATTGTAGCGCCCTAGGCGACCACCTAGGACTAATGGGGTGCCCCGGCCCTGAGCACGAGAGTGCAGATGAAGCATCAGGGCAGTCCAAACCTCATATACGTCAAACCCAAGGACAAAACAAAAGATTCTGGTAAAGACCAACCATGCAAACACAACTCCATTTCCTCAGCGGCCACCACCACACCAAGCCCTGAGAAAACTGAGCAAAAACTCTCAGATTCACAAACCCGGAGCACGCGCTCTGGGGGTTGTGAACGTGAGCAAAAATACACACATTCACAAACCCGGAGCACGCGCTCTAGGGGTTGTGAACGTGAGCAAAAATACACACATTCACAAACCTGGAGCACGCGCTCTAGGGGTTGTGAATAAAAAACCAAGGACTGACAGACCATTCTCCCAACACCATAAGCTCCCCCATATTCTAGTATTTGGGAAAAGTATGATGCTTCATTCAGAAAACTGATGAAGATTTGGGGAAAATATGAGGCTTTGTTCAGAATACTGGTGGCTGCTATATCCTCAGGGGTCTAAAAGAAAGGAGAGCTGGAAACCATGTCAAAAATGCAAAAGCTCTGGCAGGTGACTTTTTGAATACTTCAGTTTTTCCAAAAGGTGACTCTGAGCAGGCGTGACTAGCCGTGGAAAGGGGCCTGGGTAAAAAGGGCACCCTCAAGGGTACACATCAGCTCAGGTGTAAACAAAAGGGGGGACAGCTCTTGGTGGACAAACAAATGGCGGCCAAAAAGTTCCAGGCCAGGGTCTCAGTAAACATTTTAAAAAAGGCTAAAGAGGTAATGAGGAAAAAAGCAAAAAGAGATGCCCCCTACTGGAGGCTCTCAAACTGGCTTGTCTGAAATGGGGAGGTGGAACCCGACTCTCACGCAGAGTCTGATTTAGAAAATTCCCCAGAGGGCTCTCTAGAAGGTCCCCGTCTCCTCCTGATGACCCTCACGGAGGCCCCTCGGAGTCTGTCTCTCAAATAGCATCTGATGTAGAAGATGCCGCTGACGGTCCCATAGAGGAATCCCCAAGTAACCCTGAAAATGCAGAGGTGTATATGGAGAGAGTGAGAAGTTGGCAACGTGAATTACCTAGATTTGGGGGGTCGGTGTAGTGTGAGGAATTTTGTTTTGTCAGTCCTGAGTGAATAAATTCAGCTCAGCAGGTTGTTGAAGCCATACACAGGGGAATACAGTTAGTTCTAGATGACGTTAATGGTGATTATGATGATTATGTTCAGTTACGTTTAGAGAGCCGAAATTTAACTAACCCTTTGTTTTCAGTCAGAAGAACTAGGGATGAGCTGTCTGCTGAGGATTTCTTAACTCAGGCCTCAAAGCTGCTACAGAGCAATAGAGAGCTGCATCTCGATGGGACATTGCGCCTCGTTGTGACAGTTGTAAAAAACGGGTGGGGGCGCTCGTAGAGGTTTAAATTCTATCCGCGGTAGTCAAATCCTCCATAAAGAGAGACAATGCTTAGTAGACCTGATTTACACCGGTACCAATCTGTGTGTTGCGGGTGGGCTCTTCGCCGTTATGTCCAACCGTAAACCTACGGATGCGGAATTATTAGCGGGGGCGAGAAAGTTGCAGGAGAAACTGGGGTGGTCAGATCAAAAAAAGGTTCTGCTCAGTGACGTAGCAACGTTTGAAGAGCATTTAGGAGTCAATATACAGGTGGTGCTGTATGCGGCGAAAAGTGGATGGGGCTTTTTTAAAACGGGGGGCCCAGTGTACCCCAAGACTTTTTTCATCCTGTTGCACGATGAGCATTACTATGGGGTTCTGGATGTGAAAAAGTTGTTCGGTGTGAAAAATTATTGTGAGTTTTGCCACATGGAGTACAGTCACGACCACTCTTGCAGGTATCGTTGCCGCCTCTGTTTGAGTGTAACGTGCTTGGACAGCATGGGCGTGCAGCTGAGGTGTCCTAGCTGTAGACTGTATTGTCGATCCAAAGAGTGTTTAGACGGACACGTCGACTGTGCATCGAAAAAACAAGTCGAATGCCTGTCTAAAACTTTGTGTGATAAGTGTCAGTCTTATGTGGACAAGCGGCACAGGTGTAAAGGGAGGCGGTGTAAGCAGTGTCAGGGTTTGATCGCTGGTGATGTAGACAGTCACCTGTGTTTTATGGACAGCCTTAGAAAGCCCAAATCATCAGAAAAGTATCTTTTTTATGATTTTGAATGCACGCAGGAGACTGGGTTGCACACGCCCAATTACATTTTTGTTATGTCCCTAAAGCCGGGAAAATCCTGGGAATTTAAGGGCAACAAGTGTCTTTCTATGTTTGTTGAGACCTTTATTGGCAAAGAGTTCCAGGACTACACGTTCCTAGCTCACAACTCCAAAGGTTACGATGCGTACTTCATCGTTAGACAGTTACTGAAGGAAAAGATGTGCCTAGAACTGATCACTCAGGGTACCTCTTGGGGCCAGATTCACCAAAGGGCTTAAGTGCCTAACTGACGGTTTAGGCACCTAACTGCCAGAATCAGGCCCCACTGGGATTCCCAACCCCCCCGCCCAGCTGCTGCTCACCACTGCAGGGTCCTAAACTCACTTGAAAGTGGTTTACAACAAGAGGGTCCTAGAAGAAGGGTTTAAAACCCTGCCCTACGGCTTTTAGAAATGGATACGAGGTGGAAACACCTCTTTTCTGCAATTCTCGTGGGGCCTAGCAACTGCGGGAAAAGTTACTTTATAAAAAATGTGTTGGATAATGCCAAACAAACACTATCTGTTATGCTTGAGAATATTGTGTGGTGTTACAGTTGTTGGCAACCTCTGTATAAAGAACTGCTCTGTAAATATCCCTTTATCAATTTTGTGGAGGGGCTGCCTGATGCTTTTGACGATGACCGTTTGTTTCCTACCAATCAAGTAAATATGATTATCATAGACGATCTGATGAACTCTGCTTGTGAAATCGAGAAAGGTTTTACCAAGTATGTGCATCACAGAAACCTGAGCATTGTTTATAGTTCAAAACGTATTTTGTCGGGGGAAAAGAGTCACACGATTAATCTAAACGCAAAAACCCCAGGGATAAATTACAAATCGCTACGCTCGCTCGGCAAATGTACCCCTGCAAAGCTGAATTCTTTCTAGAAGCTTTTGAGGATGCTACCAAAAGACCTTATGGCTACCTGGTGGTGGATTTAAATGCTTCCACACCAGAAGCTTATAGACTAAGAACTGGTGTTTTCCCTCCAGACTGGCTAGTGGTTTATACTTTGAAAAGAACAACAGCCTGGTATAAAAAGAGATGAACTATTGGCAGGCCCCTTTGTAGCAGCTGGGGTTGCTGACCGAAAACATGTCTAGCTGTGTAAAGAGAAACCTGGTCCTTTTAAAATTACTTAGCAAATCGTCCCCGCAGCAAAGGAGGGCTAGACTATGTTCGGCCTCTGACGATTTAGCAGCGGCCATCTCAGAAATAGCGCTCAAGCTCCCAACTTCCCTGGGGTGTAATATATTTTCTTTAACAGAGCTGCCTAGACATGACTTTTACTGGCACCGTCTTTTACTAACACAAATATGAAAGGGGACACATTCATATTGACACATTTCAATAAATAGGTTTTATTAATCGCCTGGTTTAACACGACCTTTTCCAGCCGCCTGTAAAAATGGACTCCATAAGGAAGTCTGAGCTGGTTCATTCTTCCATTTTGTCCTTTTCCAGATTTTCGTCTTGATATCTGTGTCTCATATCATGCATCAGCTGTTTTTGCTTATGTCTATTTACTCCCACGGGGCTACCGATGTGTAAGTTCTCAAAGGCATATAGAAAGGCATCGTCGAGCTGTTGAGAGATTTTCAGAAAAGAAAGTAAGCACCCCACTGCTTGTTTTTAGATTTACACAACCCGCTGGTTCCTAACCCCATTACACCCCATCATCAACCGTCACTTCTTAATCATTCATTTACCTGAGTGACGTCTTTTCCATTCACCTTGTCCTCCGGTGACTCCCCCGAGCTGTGTTCGCCTTCCTCCTCCATGGGGGTGGACGACAAGAGGTCAACACGCTCATCGGGGTGTCTCACAAGCAGTTGGGTTTCGGGTTCTGGCGTATCCATCAACGGCTGGGCCAAAGGGCCCTCCTCGGTCGCTCCCTCCTCCTCCTCAGAACTGTCGCTGATGTAGCGCTTTCTTCACGGATGGTCAAAGGCCCTCGGGGCTAAAACAAAGTCCAAATTTCTCACGGTGGTGGTGAAGGAGTCCATGTTTCCACGATTTCTAAAGCACGCGTTCTTGGTAAAAGATGGCCTCTTCTGCCGGGGCACTGGGGCTTATGGGGTGATGGTGCTGCACTCTGATCGGCAGAGGGCGCTGGGAGGAGTTTTTAAAGGGGTCACACGACCCTCTTCTGGGCGGGTCACCCCGCCCTGGAACACCCCCGATTGGTCAAATCTGCTCCCGGGGCGGTCCTATGCGACCGAAACCCATCACGATTGGTAGAGGGCGGTGGGAAGAGTTCTTAGAGAGGTCACATTATCCACTTCCGGATGGGTCACCCCACCCCAGGACACCCCCGATTGGTCAAATCTGCTCTCGGGGCAGTCCTATGTGGCTGAAACCCCTCCTGATTGGTAGAGGGAAGTGGGAGGAGTTCTTAGAGGGGTCACATGACACACTTTGCTTCCGGTCATGTGTCCGCCTTGGGTGGGACTTCAGGTGACAGGTGGTCGGGGCTTAAGGGGTCAAGGGGTGGGGTTTAAGGGGCCAAGGGGAGATGATACGGTTTGATTGGTGGTAGGGTCCTTATACTACTTCCGTTTTCCATACTACTGAATCCCACCCTGCCAGCATGCCCACTAACAGAAGGGGCCCACAAATTCCACCATCTCCCTAGCATCCAGCGGGCACCATCAACACAGCTCTGTGTCAAGGCATCACCCATCCTCCGTGGCCTGCCACGCCCCTGCTAGTCCAGTCCAAACAATGCACCTGGAGGGTGATGGGCTTGAACACACAACTCTCAGTCCTGATGTGCAACTGCCCTCTGCTCTGCCCCTCTCCGCTTAGCTCTGCTGCTGCATCCAGCTCTGCTCGGCTCTGCAGCACCCTTGGCGACTCTAGACCTGCGCAGGGGACAGATCATCTTGCCGAACTGCCTGGTATTTTTTATGATGAGAACGAACCTCAGGACTGTTGCCCTCAAACCCAAGTCACACATACGCCTGATCAGGCTATAATCAATCCAGTCTCAGTTCCACCCGCATCATTCACTTTTCTCCCTTGAGTGGAAGAGTTTCTTCCAGTAATTGAAGATTTGTGGTCCATGGATTAACTATGAAGTTAAATTAACTGCAGACAATTTAAATCACCCACTTACATTTTCTGGTCCTCTGAATATCCCGACAGAAACCCGGAGCGGATAGGAATGGCTTTTGCTACATTTCATCCCAGGGTTATCAGTTTTATTGTTTTTAGACTGTTTGGCATTTTCCTGCCATTAATCAAGTTCCTCTCGAACCCACTGCTCTGCAGATCCATTCATAATGCTCCATGGATGGATATGCAGGCGGCATCACACTCGTTAGCCACCCACTTACCTGTGGCAGTTGGAAATGGGGCCCATGACCCTGAGCTCCGGAAATGCAGCCCTTGAGGAGGGAAAGGAGCAGCTCCTCCGCTATTCAGAGGAAAACAATAAAATCTAATAGATACTTAATCTGGTCTGATGTGCTTTGTGCAACAGAGGACAGCAGTGCATGTCCATACACAGTCCCCTGGAGATGTAGGGCTGGGGATCATTGCTTGACATGGCTGACTATGAATGGATTGCAATTAGGACTGGGTGGATTGGGTCTTGTTACAAGATTTGCCCATTACTTTGGGGTATGCTCATTTATTCGGGTTACTCTTCTGGGGAAGGGGATTCTGTAATTCTATCAGTGTACTGTTTGTGTCATTTGTGTTTTTATATGGAGCTCTACTTCTCCCTTCTGCAAGTCCCTTCCCAATGGAGCTATCCTGCAGGACCTAGGTTCCCCAGGGCTGGGTTTCTCCAGCCCCAGAACCGGATGAACACACACCTCCATGCAGAGTGGCTCCCCGTCACTGGGTGTGTGCAGCTGCAGGCTCCCTCTTTGTCTGTGTGTCCTGTCTGACTCCCACGTGCTGGCTCGCTCTCACCCCTTGGGAGGGCCCACTTTGCTTTGCTGCTTGGCGAGATGCAGGCTCCAGTGCCTGTAGCAGCATCCAGGAGTGGTAGCCACTGGACCACTCCAAGAGAGACGCCCAGCTCCACCCCAACAGCTGGGCGCCAGCTCCTTCCTTATCATCATCCCAGAGCTCATCTGTGCTTGGAGCAGGGCTGCCTGTGCCCAGCTGGTGGGTGCATCCACCCGGGCAGGGAGAAAGTGCAGAGAGTCCAAATCTGAATGCACTGGTTGGTTCTTTCCTTTCAAAAGTGGGGGCCAGTCTTTACTCTGGGGCTGGATTCTGTATATTTGACGTTTTCTTTCCTACTAATCTGTCTAGCCATAACTGGATTGCATGGGGTTTTCTCTCTCTCTCTCTCTTTGTTTTTCTTTCCTTCTCAACCCCACAATAGGTGCATTGGGCCTGATTCTGATCTCCAGCTGGTGTAAACGAGGAGTAGCCCCACTGAAGTGAGTTTACATGGGGGTAAACTCAGTGTACGTGGGATCAGGATCAGGCCCGTTGAGTTCAAGGCTCGCCGGCTGTACCCAGAGCACAGGCGGGTCTCTGATCCCACTCCCCATCTGGCAGAGAGGAGGGCTGCAAATCCCTGCCTCCCTGTCCACGCACCCCACCCACCTTTGGGTGGAAAACTCCATTAGCCCCGAGTGGGGTCAGTTAGCGTCACTCCCAGTTCCGGAACATGCCCCGAGGATGTCGCTTTTGGGGGCAGCCCCACCTGAGAGCCAGCTGGGGTGGGATGGGATTGCAGGGGCCTGGCCCGGGGGTTCCCAGGTGGCTTCCCCTGCATTACTAGATGGGAACAGCAGGCACGAAAGCAGCGAGACGTGAGGAAGCAGCCAGGGCAGGGTGGGGTGGGTGGGTGCTGTCAGTGTTGGAAAGCTGGGGGGGGGGAGTCTGCTTTATTGATGGAGGCAAGAAACGTTCTTTCCTTGTGATGTCTTTAAATGTTTATTTTAGATGGGGGAGGGGCCGGTGAGAGAGAGGAGAACTGGGCAGCAGCTGGAGGGCCAAGAAATGCATCGAGCTTTTAAAAGCTGAACCAGCCCTGGGGAGGGTAGAGGTTTCCCTGCTTGGGGAGGGCTGTGCAGGCAAATCGCACCTGCCCTTCCAGATGCACGGGCGCCTCATTGTTCAGCCCAGATGAGCTTATCTGGCATTATGCAGGGCGGCTGCTGCCTCTGTCTAGCAAACAGCAGCGCTCACAGCAAAACTAAATGGAAGTCGTCAGTGGGCTTGTTTTAACCTCCAGCGCCTGCTTCCACAGTCCTGGTGGGCTCCCTGCCCCGCAGCCTGCCTGGCCCTCCGACTGTTTCCAGCCTGGATGCTGGTGCCCTTCAATCCTGACCTGCAGCCCCCCTGTTGTCCCAGCCCTGGGCTCCCCACGCAGCCCTGTCCATGCCCCTCACTCCTGACCTGCAGCCCCCCTGTTGTCCTAGGGTTACCATATTTAAAAAATAAAAAAAGAGGACACTTCACGGGGCCCTGGCCCCGCCCCTTTCCCCACCCCGTCTCCGCCCCAACTCCACTCCTTCCCCGCCCCAACTCTGCCCCTTCCCCGCTCCTTCCCCAAAGTCCCCACCCTAACTCTCCCTCCTCCCTCCCAGCCACGCGAAAAGGGCTGCCCAAGTGCTACCGGCTTCACGGTTTGCTGGGCAGCATCCAGACCCTGCGCCCCCGGCTGGCGCTTCCCCAGTGCAGCTGGAGCCCGGGAGGGGAAGCGCCCAGCCGGGGGCACAGGGTCTGGAGGCTGCCCAGCAAACCGTGAAGCCGGTAGTGCTCGGGCTTCAGGCAGCCCCCTTGCCTCCGGACCCTGCGCCCCCGGCCGGGCACTTCCCCTCCTGGGCTCCAGCTGCTCTGCTCCTCCCCTGACTCTTTGGCTCTGTTTAAGAGCCGAGCTGCCCGAGCGCTACTGGCTTCGGGCAGCCCCCTTGTCTCCAGACCCTGCGCCAACGGAGCAGAGCAGCTGGAGCCCGGGAGGGGAAGTGCCCGGCCGGCGGCTGGGGTCTGGAGGCAAGGGGGCTGCCCGAAGCCGGTAGCGCTCGGGCAGCTCGGCTCTTAAACAGAGCTGAAGAGTAAGGGAAGGAGCAGAGCAGCCGCGGGCGAGGAAGTGCCCGGCCGGTATTTTCCCGGACATGTTTGGCTTTTTGGCAATTCCCCCCGGACAGGGGTTTGAGTACCAAAAAGCCGGACATGTCCGGGAAAAAACGGACATATGGTAACCCTATGTTGTCCCAGCCCTGGGCTCCCCACACAGCCCTGTCCATGCCCCTCACTCCTGACCTGCAGCCCCCCAGCTATCCCAGTTCTTAGCCTCTCTTGAGTAAAGAGGTACAATGTGGAGATTTGTGTGGCAATGCTGAGAGATGGACAAACATCCACTGGGGTCTGGGAGGAATCGTTTCAAGCATTCACTTCAATCAGGCCTTCAGAAGGGCTAGCCCGCGGCCCCTACAGCGCACTTCTTCATTAGCAGCTGAAGACACTGAGCTGCAGGAAGTGGGACAGAGAAGCAGGCCTGCGTGGCCAGGGCATGGGGGAGCAGCACGCAGCCCCTTTCCTTGCTGGACACTCAGCAGGGGCCAAGCAGCCGTTAGTGCTCGGTTCTAGCCCCCAGCGCAGGTAGCAGAGGGGCTGTCCGCTAACGTAGGGCCAGAACCGCACAGCAGAGACAGGACAGGACGGGACTCCTCCCCTAGGCTCCACCCCAGGGGCAATGCGTGTGTGGCAGGGGCGGAAGGCCGGAGCGAAGGGGCTGGGCACGGGATGGCGGGTGCAGAGCACCCCCCAGAGGTGCAGGGGAAGCAGCTGCCTGAGAGCACGGACACACACTGCTCCTGATACCAACCCCTTCTACCCTCAGCCAGGAGGAGGAGCAGGGATGGGAGAAGCTGCTGCTGTGAGCCGCACAGCTGGGCCAGGGCTGGTCCTATGACTATTAACAGCCCGTCAGCAAAGGGAGACATTGCAGGGGTGGCAGATCCCCCGAGGCAGAGCAGCCTGGCGAGACCCCCTTTGCAGTACGCGCTCAGTCCCCGGGTGAGGGGTCCCTGCCCAGCCCTGCGAGCTGCCTCAGCAGCAGCGAGAGGGTGCCCAGGGTCCCTGCGATCACTGCCAGGGCCACAGCGCCTTACCTGCATCTTCATGCCGTCGAGTCCCAGCCTGCGTGGAGAGAGAGCACATCACTGCAGCAGCCTGGGGAGCGTGGTGCTGTCCCCAACCTCCCGCAGCCCCCAGGCGTCTAACACTGCTGCTGGGGCACGGAGTACTGAGCTTCAGGGGCAGCCTTGCAGCAGGTTCCCCGGGGGCCCTGGCCTGCCCCTTCCCAGCCTGATTGGGAGAACTGGAGCGAGTGGGACTCACTAATAAGGAGCCAGTGTCTGGAGCTGGCTGCTGATCAGTGCAAGACCCCCCCGTTCGCATGTCCCCTGCACAGAGCTCCCTGCTCGTGGGGCCTACGCAGCGTGGTGGCCCTGGGGGCAGAGCGGGGTCCCCCATGGCAGGTCTGGGCAGCAGGTTCCCTGCTAGGGCCTGGGGACTCCCGCACGGGGCAGAGTGGCTCTCTCTAGCTGAGCCCTGTGCTGTCTCCAGGGCTAGGGAGGTTCATGGGCCTGGCCTTACCAGAGGTAATCAGGGATCCTGGAGACATGCTCCTGGAAGGCTGGAGAGCTCTCCCTGTTGCCCGCCCTAAAGGGCTCGAGGGGACAACAATGGTCCGTCACCCGGTGTGC
This sequence comes from Chrysemys picta bellii, assembly GCF_011386835.1. Lineage (NCBI taxonomy): Eukaryota > Metazoa > Chordata > Testudines > Emydidae > Chrysemys > Chrysemys picta. The sequence continues at coordinate 79,806,019 of NC_088801.1, read as the reverse complement.
TTGGCACCAATAAAGACACCGAGGGGAGAAAGCAAGCCAAGTTTATTTCAGAGCGCTGAAATGGCACTAGGAGACCAGCATGTCTCAAATCCAGTGCAACAAATACAAACAAATTTTAGCTTTTATACTCCAAACTGTTTGCATACATCTCTTTGTCTGGCTGTTCCTCCTTATCCCTCCCTTCCGGACAACTGTTACAATAAACTCTACATAAGCTTGTGAGAAAACTTTCTCAGTCTTTGCGACCTTGGATTAGACGCCTGCAAACTAACTGCCCCGCTTCTTATCTCTATTATTTCTGCTAGTGTGAGTGAAACTGCAGCCATCTGCTAAAAAGCTGACATTACATTTCTGCTTCAGCCTACTTCAGAGCATGTAAACAGTTAGCAGAGAAGTAGGTGAGAGTTCCCAAGATGGGGTTTGGGGGTTCAGATAGGCCCAGAGCAAAAGAGCTTCATCGGCACTTTTGGCCTTCCACTCTCCCGAGTTACCTGGTAGCTATGCCTAGTGGACCCCAACATCCCCATCCACGTACCAGCCAACCAGCATGTTAATGGTCTTGGAAATCTGCCGAGAGAGAAGGCGTCACTCCCCTGCAGAGCGCAGTGGTGTTCGGCTTGGGCCTGCACAGCATGACCTGACCTCGTGACCAGCCCCAGAGCAAACCCCAGGCTGGGGGCTGTCTGCAGGCGAGCGAGCACGTCTACATGGGGCTCTGGTCACAGAACGGACCCCTTGGCATCCCCATGTCCGTTCCCCATCACAGGGCAGGAGATCACTCTCCAGCCACGGCCTTCCACCAGCTGACTCCACACCCCCCAGCTGTCTCCAGCAAAGACTCTGCAGAGCGGGGCATCTGGCACGCCCAGCCTCCACTGCCACTGTACAATGTCCAAGCGGTTGCTCACGCTCTCCTCTCCCGCCAGCCTGCTCATGCCCTTGTCATCCGCCATGAACTCTCCTGTGTGCAGCGCCCAGCACAGCAGGCCCTGAGCCTGCCTGGATTGCTGGTTGCTATGGTTACATGCCAGCAGCAGGGCATCTGTGCAGAGCTGGAGAGTCCCAGGACGGTCTCTCCCGCACCTGGGCAGGAATTGGAGCCAGCTCCGTTGATTCGTTGGGAACGGTAACGAGCAGCCTACCGGGCCAATGCTGATGGCCTTGGTGAATCTGTCTTCAGCCTTGATGTGGTCGTACAGCTCCGCGATGGCTCGCTGCCTCAGCCGGGCGCTGTGGTGGGCTTCGTACACATTCAGGATGGCTGAGACGGGAACAAGAGAGACACAATAAGGAAACTCTTACCAGCTGCCTGGTTCCAACTCCTGTGCGAGCAGGGCCTGGCCCCGAGCCCCAGAGAGCTTCCCCCATCCCTTCCCCAGCTGGCCAGGGCTCTGGGGGGAGCAGGGCGAGAGCCCCAGGGACACAGCCCCAGAACGCTCCACACCTGGACTGAACCCTGGTTGTTTCACCTCTGCTCAGCCCGAGACAGGACCAGAGGGAAGGTGGGAAGCTGCTGAGTGGGGGACAGAACCCGAGGTATTAAGATTCACTCAGTGCCCCAGCACACAGCCCACGCTGGACTCAGCCTCCGCAGACACCTCAGAGACAGAGTGTTTGGAGTTGTTCTATGAGCCCTGATTCGGCACCAATGGCACCAGACAGTCAGGATGGGCCTGGGTTCAGCCTCCTCCAGCGGCAATCAGCACAGAGCCCAGCGCCTTTCCTACGTGCTGGACCCAGGTGGCTGCTGCTGGCTCGTGGCCGAAGTGAGCGAGCCAATGCTGCACACAGATCGCCCTCATGCCCACTGGGCAGGGCAGTAACTGTGGCACCATGCTGAGGCCAGGTGGGCACTGCTTTGTCAGGCACAAGCATTCCCTCCCGGGTTAGTAATGTACAGTCTTGCCAGCTTCTGGTCCCTGGCCACTCTGAGATCCCACGGGCAGGGCAAGGCTGACAGGAAGCTTGGGGGCTGCACTGGGGTTGGATGTGAGGTTATGGGGCAGCTCTCAACTCCGCCAGCGACTCACGGCAGTGGGGTCAGAAAACAACCTGCACATCAACTATCCCCCGCCCTGCCCTGGCCAGGCCCAGCCAGTGGCCTACTCACCATTGGCGAGTGTGAGCAGCCAGCTGTGCGGGGTGTAGAGATCGCAGGCAGCCACGTTATTCCTCTGGGCCGGCCAGTCAATGCTGGAGTAGTCCTGGACGTACAGCTCCTGGCAGGGAGCAGGCGGGAGATTAGCCATCCGCTCACTAGCGCGCCATGGGAGCAGACCCATGAGACAGCTGCAAGTGTCAGGCTGGTGGCGTTGGCAGCCAGGGGGAGTACAGCACGGAGCACGCAGGGCAGCACCGGGGACGGAGGGCAGCGCTGCCTGGCCCGCTCTGTGGCTCCACACCAGCCACCGGGACAGGTCCCATGTGGGAGCTGCTCCCAGCACCCTTTGCTAAGGAGAGTTAACAAGAGGAGAAAGCACCTTCAGATAGTGCCAGAGCACCTGAGAGGGGCACCGGGGCCCCATGCGGCCTGGGGGGGCACACAGCCCGAAGGGGGGGGCTACAGGGCCCACACAGGCCAGAATGGGGGGACCATGCTGGAGCATGCTCATGCAATAGGGAGGGCTTAATTCTGGCTGGAGGCCTGTGTGCCGGACTCCACCCCGCTCCAATTCACAGCAGGGCTCCCGGAGCCCAGTGGGCAGGGAGAAGACAGCCCCTAAGGCGTAACTCCCCTTCAGGCCTAGGGGTGTCAGGTGCCCAGCCTGAGACACCAAGTCTGATTCGCAAAGGGCAGGGCTCAGCGCTCTCAAATCAGACCCCTCCCAGGGGGCCGACGGGGCCTCCCAAAAATCACTCCTCCCTTTGGAAAGTGCAGGCCTTAGGCATTGTGAACAAGTGTGTGACAAGTACCTTGCCGTGGCATTCACAGGGAAAGCCTGCTCCCTGCACGACCCCAGACACTCTGCCCTTGGCTTTCCTTCCTACCTTGCCCTCCCAGCTCTCTCCTTCCTTCCCCAAAGCCCACCCCAATTTCTGCCCCATAGGGCTCCCTCCACCCCTCCCATCAGCCAAGCTTACCAGCACTGGAAGAGCATTAATGCGGCACCTACATGGGCTGTTTAAGGCGGGCACTCCCAGGCCCCCCGTGACTGTCCTCACCACTGAGTATCAGAAATAAGACTGGCAGGTGACTGGTAGAAGAACCTTCACAGGGAGAAGATACCAGGTACCGAAGGGCGGAGAAAGGCAGAACAAGAACCAGTGGCTGAAGCTATAAGGCCCAAACAGTGAACAACGAGGGTGATCAACCACCGGAATGTGCTGCCAAGGGAACTGGCAGACTCTCCATCTCTCGATGTCTTCAGCTCGCGACCGGCTGCCTTTCTGGAGGGCACACTGTACTGCAGCCAGACACGTCGCTGGGCTCAGTCCAGAGTAACTGGGTGACATTCTCTGGCCTGCGTTACACAGGAGCCTGACTAGATGATCTACCGGTCCCTTGATGTGATGAATCGAGCTCTGGGTCGTCACGCAGACAGCAGGGCATCGGTTCCATGCAGCTCCTGTTTGGAAGGTTACTACTGCGCCTATGAAGGCAAAGCCTTTCCATCTGCTAACGAGAGCTGGGATGCTGCACAGAGGTAACATGCCAGTGGCCACATACCGACATCGAGGGGCCCAACCCAGCCCGGGCCAGTCGTACCTCAGCATGGGCCAGTCGTACCTCAGCCCTAAGCGAAAGGGAAAGCATGGAAGGACCACGTGGCTCACTCAAGCAACATCCCCCTGAAGGAGCAGAAATGCAGCCCACACTACGTCAACGTACAGAAGCATCAGCTGTGACAGGGAAGGCGTAAGGAGGCTCAGAGGGAACCAGAATGGCCAGCAGCAAATAGGAACTTCTGTAAGTCCCGGAGAACCAGAAAGCTGGTGAGAGTCGCTGTCCCTGCTAGATCAGCAGAGGGTGAGCGGAACAACCAGAGAGGACGAGACACTGATCAGAAGGGTTGCTAAAGTCTTCAGGGGGGAGGGATAGCTCAGTGGTTTGAGCACTGGCCTCCTAAACCCAGGGTTGTGAGTTCAATCCTTGAGGGGGTCATTTAGGGATCTGGGGCAAAAATCTGTCAGGGGATTCGTCCTGCTTTGAGCAGGGGGTTGGACTAGATGACCTCCTGAGGTCCCTTCATATTCTATGATTCACCACAGAGAATGAGGGGAGATTCCCACCCCTGTGCTCCTCTTTGGTAACAGAGATGAGGGACATAGGTGTCAGACACGGGGCTGCTGAGACATGGCTCAGGGCCGTCGCAGTTAGTGCCCAGGCAAGGGGAAGACCCAGAAGCTCTGGTGGGACAGGGGAACAAGGGGCTGATGTGGGGATCACATCACAACGAGCCCACAGGGATCTCCACCAAAGCACTGCCAGAGGCTGCAGCCCCTGGGATTTGCGCCCAATGAGGAGATTTGGGTCCATGCGACTAGCCACAGCTGGGCCATGGTGGGAAAGGTCTCCAGGACACCGTTACACAGGGTGAGGAGTGGGGAGGGTGCTCAGGGAGTTCATTTACCTGTCTGAAGCTCTGGACAAGCTCATCCTCCTCGGCAGTCAGGCGCGTGGCATAGCAGTAGCTCATCGGCAGGTACAACTGACGGCAGTGACACTACAGCGTGGAGGGGTGGGCTGGCATCCACGCCGGGAGCAGCCTGTCACACAACAGAGGGACGCTGTCGGCAGCGTGCGGGATGGGGAGTGGGGAGCCGCAGGGACACGGCACAGTTAAGGACAGGGGTGTGGGCAGTCAGAGGGGTAATGTGCCCAGGAGACACCCGGGGCCCAGGATAGCCGCTGCCTCAGCGTTAGAGCAGCCCTACAGGACAACGCACCGACCCCAGGCAATCGCTGCTCCATGCTCCTGGGGTGTGGGGGACCTGGAAGAGAAGCTGGAGCCCTCGTTTGGAGCCAGGAGACTGTCTCCTCCAGCCCGAGGACAGCGTTCTGGGCTCTCCCAGCAACCCAACGAGGCTGTTATCCTGGACAGGGCCTCTGCCGACAGACTGCATCTGATTCCCTGTGGTTCGTGTTAACGGGGTGCGGAGGGAGGCGCAGGGAATAAACAGCCTCTCCAGCGGGGAACATGCCAGTGGGCAATGCTGCCACTAGTTTCCCTGTAATCAGCCAGCTGCCTGAACTCCCTCACTTCACACTGCCCCCTGCTCCTGGCCCCACGGCCAGCTCGGGCACCAGCTGTCCCTGAGGGCTGGGGGAGTCTGCGGCACGCCCAGCTCCAGGAGAGGGACAGCCATGGCATGCCAAATGGGGAGGAACCGTGTCAGGACCCAGCACAGGTTCAGCCCCAGGAGGGAGGGACTTGGGGAGAGCGCAACGTGTGGGTCTGGAGGCTGACAGAGAGGGCAGGAAGGCTGGAGGTCGAGCAGGTGGGCCAAGCTTGGATGGGGGAGGGAAGGTCATCAACAGAACATCCCTCCCGCATCAGCCCACGCCCCGTGCCAGGAATGGTGCCTGGTTTCCGTGCCCGAAGCCTCCTGGCCCAGGCTGAGCGGGAGAATGGGGGACTGGTGCAGGCCGGGGATTACTCTCAGGTCCCTGGTGTTCGGCGTCGGGCTCTCTGCTGGGTGCTGCTGCGAGGGGACACGGCTGTGGCTTGGGACTGAAAATCAATACACTCTGCAGATACAGAATAGCACCTACCACAGCTCAGGGAACAGCGTGTTCATTCCCTCCCAGTTGTAAACGTTCAAGACGGCCAGCCAAAACTTCCCCCAGGACGGGATTCCCACAGCACCCCCTGGAGAGACAGACACAGATCTGGGCTCTGACGGCAGCCACGGGGGCCAGGGACACGGACCCTGCCATGTGACAGGGCATGAACAGAGGCTCCTGAATCCTGGTCTGGTCTGGTCGTGTGGCAGGCCAGGGACCCTGGAGAGCGGCAAGCCGGTGCGGCGGGCACACAACGGGCACTACACACCGACAGACACAGCCATTCAGAAACGACACCTGGGAAGCGTTTGCAACCAGTGAAGGAGCTGAGGTTTCACCGTCACCCCAGAAGGTAAGCGCGGCAGGGTGCTGGCACAGCAGGATGCAGCATGGGCTGTGACATGCCACACGTGCTGCAACAGCCAGGCCATGCTGGGAGAAGCTAAGGGCGGCAGGGCAGAAACTAACGTGCGAACTGCACATGCTGCCATACAGCCAAGGACAAGCCATTGCAAAGGCTCATGCCACTCTGGCCGCATGTCCCCTCGCCTACCACTCACCCCTTCGGAGCTGGGCAAGCCCTTCTCAACAGTCCCAGCCCCATGGTGCTGGGGGGAGGACAGGATGCCGGAAAGCTCCAGCCACATGCTGACCTTTGCTGTGGAGGTTGATCCGAGCCCTCACGAGGTCCGGGTCATCCGGCCCAACCCCCAGGATCCTCAGGGACGTGTAGTTGAGCGCTGTGCCAAACACCGTCGATTTGTCTTCCACGTGCCTGCCACATACAGAGAGCAGGGAAGTCAGACATGGCCGAGCGCTCGTGCAATCAACCGAGACTGGTTTTATTGGGGCAAACCTACCCAGGGGGTTAGAGCTAACTGAGCAAACTAACTGAAAAGCAACCGCCCTGGGCCATGCTGCTGGGAAAAGGGAACGAAATGCTCCCAGCCCCTCACTCTAGTGGTCTCCCCATGGTGAAGGAGGGCTCTGGTCACGCCACGTGCTGGCCTCCACGGCACTGCAGCTCCAGCTCTCAGCATAGCTCTGAGCCGCTTCCCACATGTAAGGGAGCACCGGGCCAAGCTCTGGATGCTGCGGGGGAGCTTCAGAAGCACTCAGCCATGGCCTAGCCTGTCCCCGCTGAAGCCATAGGCAAGTGCTCTCGTCAAGGCAAGGGGGGGGCAGAATGACGCCAACACCGAGTACTTCGAACACCCACCGTTGCGTTGCTGTGTGATTCAGTACGGCGGCACTGCCGGAGCTAAAGTCACCCCATTAATGCCGATGAAGCGGGGCTTGATTTGCTAATGAAATCAGAGTGTTTCCCTCCCAGGGGCCAGCTTGGGGGCTGGTGGGATTTCAGGGATTTTGTTTAATAGGTTGAAGGTGAGACACAGAAAATGAGCCAGTTTTGAACATTCTCCCTCGTTTCCTAGTGCTCCTCTGGGTCCCCCTCACCTCCGCTGGAATAGGGAAACCTGCCTAGACAATGGCGGAGAGCTGGCAGTGCAGGCGTACGTTTCTACCATGATTGCTTTCCCTTTCACCAAGGCCTCTGATCACAGACCCTCCTCCTAGAGACGGGAAAGACACTTCTCCAGTGAAGCCAAGACAGAATGCACCTAACAGCCAGAATGCCTCTGCAGACCAGCCCTGACACCACCCCAGCAATGTTCCCAGAGAACAGGTAAATGGAATGAACATCTCTATGCGTATACGTTTATGCTGTTAAGAAATAGGCCTGATATTTTGCACAAGTGCCATCTGACTCCGACAGACTCGGTAGTACCTGCTGCTAATCCCCAGCACCCTCCTACAGTTGTAATGGCAGAATCGGTGTCCCCTTCGGCTCCAGCACCCCCACAGGCTCTAGAGAGTGCCCCCTCGGTGGGATTGTATCCGTTGATTACTGAGAATGTGGTAGCCCGTCCAGGAACACAGGATCGTGCAGCCCAGATTGTGCCAGTGTATTCTCATGTGCCTTTTAACCCAGTGCACTTAGCTGCCTTTAAGGCAGAAGCAGGGGAATTCTCAATGAATCCAAATTGGTTTATTTCAATCTTTGAAGGGTGTCTAGCAAGCCATAAGCCTGACTGGGATGATTGCAATATACTGATGAGAACCTTGTTGTCTGAGGTGGAGCGAAATTAGGTTATAGCCAAGGCTAAGGAGGAGGCACAGAGAAGGCATTTAAGGTTTTAAAAAGGAAAGCTATTGGACACCAGAGGTTGTACCGAGTAGAATCCTCAGAAGTGGGTGTGCTTGTCCTGGTTTGTTGCTCCAAAGCTCTGTATAGAAGTTATGTTACTGGAAGGGTGTATAAAGGCAATGTGTATGTGTTCATTGTTGGGAAAAGGTGTATGAGTGAAGAGTGGAAGGTTCCTTTGGAGGTTAAAAGTCAAGAAAGGGAGAAGGAAAAAGAACAGAATGAGTTAACTGAGGAAAAAGAATATAGCTAGCAAGCTCAGTCCAAAGATAAGATGCTGGCCCCATCCAAGGACATTGTTCACAGCTAAGACTTGGCTGACAATCAAGAAAAGGGGGGCCTGAATGTGCCCAAGCAACTATGAGATCTGCAAAATACTGCAAGGCATAAGGAGGACAACAGAAGGGTTAAAAAGCAGCTTTGCTGGACAGTATTGGCCCAGGGATTTAAAAATTCCCCCACTCTGTTCGGCCAGGCTCTGGCCAGAGACTTGGAGGAGTGGAATAATTCAGACAGAGCCCTGCTCCTGCAATATGTAGATGACTTGCTAATTGCTGCCATGGGTCTAATCCCTTGTCTCAAAGCCACTGTGAGTCTCCTGAACTTTGTTGGACTCCAAGGATAGAGCCTAGCTCGAAGCAAGGCTCAAATTGCTCTCTCAAAAGTACAGTATCTGGGATTTCACATAAGACAGGGTGAGAGGCAGCAATCAAATGACAGAAAGGAGGCTATCTGCCAAGTTCCTATCCCTAGCAACCGCAAACGGCTCAGGGCATTTTGGGGCATGGCAGGCTTTTGAAGAATATGGATCCCAGAGTTTGGACTGTGGGCTAAACCTCTGTATGAATGTGTTAAGGGAGCGGATCATGACCCCTTTCACTGGTCCCAGAAGCGGACAGGGCATTGAAAATCTTGAAAAGGAAGCTGATGGAAGCCCCAGCCCTGGGTCTGCCGGATCTCTCTAACTCGTTCCAACTGTATGTGCATGAAAGGAAAGGGATAGCCCTGGGAGTGCTTACTCAGTTATTAGGCACCTGGAAACGTCCCGTGGCATAGTTCTCTAAACAACTGGATCAAGTTTCAAAGGGTGGCCAGCATGCTTGAGGGCGGTCGCAGCCACTGCCCTAGTGCTTGGGGAAGCTGAAAAACTGACACTGGGAGGAACTGTGCAAGTGTATATTCCCCATATGGTCCTAGCCCTGCTGGACACTAAGGGTGGTTTCTGGCTCACACAGGCTCGGGTTGCTCGGTATCAGGCAAAACTGTTAGAGAATCCTGAAGTTACTCTGCAAACCTGTCCCTCCCTTAATCCAGCTACCTGCTACCAGAGACAGAAAAGCAGGAACATGACTGTCTGGAAATCATAGATGCCCACTACTCCAGCTGCCCAGATTTAAAAGATCAGCCACTCCCAAATGCTGACTTGGAATGGTATACGGATGGCAGTAGTGCCGTTGTAGATGGGCAAAGGAGGGCTGGTTATGCTATTGTGACCCTTCATGATACCGTGGAAGCTGAAAGTTTCCCTGCTGGGACATCTGCCCAGCTTGCTGAACTAGTGGCCCTGACTCATGCACTCGAGCTGGCAAAAGACAAACGGGTTAATATCTTTACTGACTCAACGTATGCTTTTGGGGTATTGCATGCTCACGCTGGTCTGTGGAAGCAAAGGGGAATGCTAACAGCCCAAGGTTCCCTGGTTACGCTTGGGTCTCAAATTCTCCGGCTGTTAGAGGCAGTACAACTCCCCTCAGCAGTAGCAGTGGTGCATTGCAAAGCCCATCAAAAGGAAGATCAAGATGTAACCAAGGGCAATGCCAGAGCAGACAGGGAAGCCAAGCGTGCTGCTACCCTGAAATCACCACCAGAGGAGAATGCCCAAATGCATGCCCTCATCCCATCAGTAGGTGAGCTTACAGCTCCTCAGTACTCCCAAGAGGACAGAAACCTGGCTGACAGGCTCGGTCTCCAGGAAAAGGAGGGATGGCTTTATTCCACAGAGGGAAAAATCCTCCTGCCCATGGGCCTGATCCGACCAGTGTTGCAGAAACTGCATCAAACCACCCACTCAGGCAGAGAGGCTCTTACCCAGCTTATGAATAAATATTTTCTAACCTCTGGACTTAAACCCCTAGCACCACAGATACAGGCTGAATGTTTAATCTGCCAAAAGAATAACCTCGACCAGGAGTAGCAGTGCCACCAGCCACCCTGGAACCTACCCCAGGCCCAGGATTGGTGTGGCAAATAGACTTTACTGAGTTTCCCAGGACCCAAGGGTACAGGTACCTCCTTGTCTTGGTGGATCGATTCAGCGGATGTCCCGAAGCCTTCCCATGTCGTAACAACACTGTGAAAACGGTGGCTCTTACGTTTGTCAAGGAGATCATTCCTTGCTTTGGACTCCCCCAGTGGATGGAATCTGATAACGGAACACACTTCACATCTCAAGTTGTTCAAAAGATATCAAGTGCCTTGCAAATCCTCTGGAAGCTCCACACACCCTGACGACCACAAGCCAGTGGAGTAGTGGAACGCACAAATCAGACACTTAAGCGACACCTCTCAAAGGTCTGTCAGGAGGCCTTTCTTAGGTGGCCTGATGCTTTGCCCCTTGTGTTACTCCATATTCGTGCTCTCCCCAAGGGCAGGTTAGGGCTTAGTCCCTTCGAGATTATGTTTGGAAGGGCATGGCCTCTGAACGGTACACCGGTTCTGGCAGGAGAGTGGGAAATGGGGTGTGGTTTTTTGTCTCAGTACATGTGCTCTCTGTCTGCTGTTCTTTCTTCTCTTCACAGATACACCAAATATTCACAGCCTCTTCTGCTGGATGCCCCTGTCCACTCCTTACAGCCTGGTGACTCCGTTCTCGTGTGGACCTGGAAGGACGAACCTCTCCAAGAGAAGTGGAAGGGACCCCACACCGTCCTGCTGGTCTCCCACACGGCAGCAAAGGTCGAAGGACACAAGAACTGGATTCATCACTCTCGACTGAAAGCAGTACCCACTCCTGAACAGTGGACTGTCCAGCCTGCAGAGAAGACTGCCAGTGACGATTTGGGACTTAAGCTGTTATTCAAAAGACAGTAAGGGTCACTGGGAATGCCTGGTGATCTCTCTGAACAGCCACAGCGCACTCCCCGCGAAAACCCTGAGCATTGGTTCTGTCTATTCACAGTAGGCCGACCTAGCCTATGGTCCTGGTCCTTTTATTTCTTGATTTGTTTGGTGTCACTGATTCTTATCTTCTGGGCATAGGGGTTGTTGTAATCACAATGTGGGTTCAGGTTTAGGGTCTCTCACAACATTCCTTTTTGTCACAGAAGTAATCCTTCTGTTACCTACTGTTTCACCCACCTCGCATGCAGGATGGGGAGCTATCCCTACAGACATGGCTACCAATACCTATGAGGCCCTAAAAATTGCCTTTGCCCGTGAGTTCAATCTCTCCCACTGTTGGATATGTGCCCAGACTCCCCACCATTCGGCTGGATTGCCCTGGAGAGTAGTTCCCCAAAATTGGTCAGACTTTTGTCAAAGGTGGATGGTTACCAGCAGCAGCACCTCTGACAATTTAAGTTGGGATCCAACTGTACAGCAGAAGCTCCTTATGGCCTACACAATGGCTCCTGGAATTCCCACTATAGTAGCACTCTTAAGCCCCAGCCTATTCGTCTACGCCCTCCACCCACTGGTCTCATATGTTATCAGCAAGCCAGTACAAGTAATCATACCTGGTTTGCAGGCATTAGTAGGTGTAAATTTTATATTAGTCCTGGTATAAGTCTCACTATTCCTGTACTAAATGCCACCAGTTGGCAAACTGGCACTGCATTCTTTGCCCTTTCCCCACAAGCCACCCTACGGGACCTACAAGGTAACAATGGAAAGGCTAGTTATGGTGAAGCATTCTGGATTTGTGGTAATAGTGCCTACAAATGGTTTCCTCATGCTTGGCATGGTAGCTGTTACAAAGGCTATCTCGCTCCTCCCCTCCGTGTTCTACCCCAGGCTCCCTCAGGTCGCCCTCGGTACTATCGATCCTTGAGAGCTACCATTGAACCCATCGGAGAAGAAGACAGGTTTGGAATGATATTCCTCCCTACTTATGGGGTGGGACGGCTAGCCCAACTCTACAGAAGACTTTCTAAATTTCTCACTCAGTTTGCCAATGATACCCTAGCCATAGAAAAAGGCATAAGCTCTGAGCTGTACCAGCTTCGATTGCTGTCTCTACAAAACCGCCAGGCCCTAGATTATGTGTTAGCCTCACGGGGCGGGGTCTGTGCCCTTATTGGAGAAGAATGTTGTACCTATGTCCCAGAGTTTTCACAGGATATTAACAAGCACATCTTGTCAGCCGAACAGGCCTTGAACCAGTGGAAGGCCCAGGAAGGAGAACCCACTATTTTTGATTCCCTTTGGGGCTGGTTACCTGGTCTAGGAGGATTAGGGGGAGGCATTGTTCACATCTTGCTCACAGGTGTTGTGATATGTTTTGTTCTTTTCCTTTTGCTCGCTTGCTGTAAAGTGCTCATACATAAGATTTGTACCTCCCATTCCCCAGAAGTTCCTTTATACTCTCTCATTGATGATCCCAATTGCATGGAACTTAATCGCATGTTGTCTTTAGAGTATGAGAAAATTCTGCCAAAGGTTTGTTGAGTGTTCTCAAAGGAGGGAATTGTTGGCGTCACTAGACATAGCTACCAGGTAACTCGGGGGAGTGGAAGGCCATAAGTGCCGATGAAACTCCCCTGCTCTGGGTCTAAGTGAGCCACAGTAACTCCATCTTGTGAACTTTCACCTACCTACATGCTCACAGCTTAATGCTGAAGCAGAATATGTAATGGTCATCTTTTTCTAGCAGACAGCTGCAGTTTCGCTCACACTAGCAGAACTTTCCGTGATAATGCGGGGAAAGGGGGAGCAAAAGGCCTAGTGCGTAGAGCTTGCAAGGTCGAAGATAAGCATGCGAACGGGAACTTTTCTAATGTACTGCCTGCTGTAACTGTTGTCGGGGAGGGAGGGGTAGGAAGAAACCAGAACAAAAGGCTTACTGAAAACAGCTTGGAATATAAAAGGGAAAACTTGCTTGTATTTGCTGCGCTTATGATTTGAGACATGCAGGTCTCCTGAGTGCCTTTTCGAGATCTCGAATAAACTTGGTTTGCTTCTCCACACTGGTGTGTCTATTGGTGCGACGCACACCGGGCAACGAACCCTGTTGCCCCCTCGGGGCCCTCTGGGCCGGCAACACCCCTATAGAGCTGATCTATCACATATAGGATGACAACCTACTTCCTCTGCCATCACTTACTCCATTAGCTCAAGTGGCAGAAGTCTGTGCAGTGGATCTAAAGATTCATCGGCAGGGTTGGAGCCATGCGAGTTTCACGATGATTCCACATGACAGAATTTCTGGGGCAGTTCAGTTTTGATTTTTACAAAAAAACCTGGGGAAATGCATAGAGAAATAGGGTGACCAGATGCCTAAATAGGGGAATCTCAAGTAGGAGTAGAGAGGTTATTTTATCTCTGTATTTGGCACTGGTGCAATCACTGCTGGAATGCTGTGTCCCGTTCTGGGGTGCACAATTTAATAAGGATGTTGATAAATTGGAGAGTGTCCAGAGAAGAGTCACAAGACTGATTAAAGGATTATAAAACATGCCGTATAATCATCGACTCAAGGACCTCAATCTATTTAGCTTAACAAAAAGAAGGTTAAGAAGGGGCTGGGGCTGTTTAAGGGGGTAAAACCCTGGGTGATTGGGGAAGTGGCTGCAGCTGGGGCCACGCCCCAAACGGAGCCACTCAGCCTGATAAGAAGGCCAGGGCAGGCAGAAGCTGAGGAGTCTCCCTCTGACAGGAGAGAGAGACAGGCCTGGCTGCAGGGGGCTCACGGGGCACCTAGAGTGAGGCAGGGCTGGGGAATGGCCTTGGGGGTTGGGAAGCCCTAGGCCAGCAACTCCCCAGGCTGCAGGGCCTGGTCCTAGGCCCACGTAGGTATTGGGGTTGTAGGGTAAGACAGAAAATGGATGGATACAACACACAGCCAGGAAGCACAGGTACCAATAAGACAATGATGACCACAGTGATAACCATTTGATAGTATATTTAGTGCGTGTCAGATGCAGAGGGAGCTGCTGCTTTTCATAAGTTGCATTAATAACAATCAGTGTAGAAATAATTAGGAAGCACACGCTGTGACAGTTTGGGTCACAGAAACGCCCTTGGGACTGCCACCTGATGTGCTGAGACTACCTCTGAGCCCATTTTCCCAGGCAGCTTGGGACTTCGGTACCCTGTCTTGTTGAGCCAGACAGACTAGCCTGCTGCAAAAACAGACCCACGTCTGAACCATGTTTCCAAAAGCTGCAGGCTTAACTGAAAACAGCTTAAGTAGTGCTCCTGTCTCCAGCACCCAGATACCCAGTTCCCAATGGGCTCCAAACCCCAAATAAATCCATTTTACTCTGTATAAAGCTTATATAGGGTAAACTCATAAATTGTTCACCCTCTATAACACTGATAGAGAGATATGCACAGCTGTTTGCTCCCCCAGGTATTAATTACTTGTTCTGGGTTAATTAATAAGGAAAAAGTGATTTTATTAAATAGAAAAAGTAGGATTTAAGTGGTTCCAAGTAATAACAGACAGAACAAAGTAAATGACCAAGCAAAATAAAACAAAAACACGCAAGACTAAGCCTAATACAGTGGGAAACTAAATGCAGGTAAATCTCACCCTCAGAGATGTTCCAATAAGCTTCTTTGACAGACTAGACTCCTTCCTAGTCTGGGTCCAGCAATCACTCACATCCCCGTAGTTACTGTCCTTTGTTACAGTTTCTTTCAGGCATCTCTTTGGGTTGGAGAGACTATCTTTTGAGCCAGCTGAAGACAAAATGGAGTGGTTTCCAGGGGTTTTTATATTCTCTCTCGTGGCGGAAACCCCTTTGTTCTCCTGTGCAAGATCACCGCAACAAGATGGAGTCTGTAGCCACCTGGGCAAGTCACATGTCTGTGGATGATTCTGCTTTTTGCAGGCCAACGTCATTGTTTACACGTTAGTTTGAATGTTCCCAGGAAAACATCAGATGTGGACTGGTGTCTCCCGAAGTCCATTGTTAGTTAAGTACTCCCAGTTACTTGAATAACCCCTCACACTATGTTGACCAAATCTGCCTCATGTGCTTCCAACAGCAAACACTTTAAACAAGCATAGAGCCACTGCTCATAACTTCAGATATAAAAATGATACATGCATACAAATAGGATGAATATATTCAGTAGATCATAACCTTTACAAAGATATGTTACATGGCATATCTAGCATAAAACATATTCCAGTTATGTCATATTTACACTCATAAGCAGCTCACCGGCAAGTGAACTCCCTGGGGGAAGGCATGAAAAGTGGCCCAGTATCCAGATGGGGAAGACATTCCGATATGAACTGTAGCTTATTGCACAGGTCCTACTGAACACCCCACACGTTTCCTGAGGAGGAAGAGACAGAAATTGCGGTTAATCAGCAGCAGGATCCCTGTCAGGATGGACATCTGAGTCAAAAGGTTCATTGTCAGATGACCAACGAGGGGTTGTAATGGGATTTGTCAAGTCCTGTTACATAAAACAGCACCTGCTGTTACCATCAGAATGTACCAGCTGTCTGGTGCAAAAGGCTCTTCTTGCTCTCAGTACTCCCAGCCATATGGTCAAGAGGAGCCCTGCCAGGAATCTGGATAAAAGCCACCAAGCCAGTTACTGAGTTTTCGTGAGGAAATCCATCTGTGACCGTGGTGCCGAGAGGGGCCACACTGAGAATACTTATTCAGGGCAAACTGCAAGGAATAGGGCAGACAATCCCCACAACTGGCAGTTTATTCTATACTTAAACAACAAGGAGTCTGGTGGCACCTTAAAGACTAACAGATTTATTTGGGCATAAGCTTTCATGGGTAAAAACCTCACTTCTTCGGATGCATAGAGTGAAAGTTACAGATGCAGGCATTATATACTGACACATGGAGAGCAGGGAGTTACTTCGCAAGTGGAGAACCAGTGTTGACAGGGCCAATTCGATCAGGGTGGATGTAGTCCACTCCCAATAATAGATGAGGAGGTGTCAATTCCAGGAGAGGAAAAGCTGCTTCTGCAATGATCCACTTTCTGGACACTGAGTGCAAATAAGTGATGTTCACATAAACACCACCCTATACCGGAAACCTACTGACCGCTATACATACCTACATGCCTCCAGCTTCCATCCAAGACACATCACACGATCCATTGTCTACAGCCAAGCCCTAAGATACAACCGAATTTGCTTCAACCCCTCAGACACAGACAAACACCTACAAGATCTTTATCAAGCATTCGTAAAACTACAATACCCACCTGGGGAAGTGAGGAAACTGATTGACAGAGCAAGACAGGTACCCAGAAATCACCTACTACAGGACAGGCCCAACAAGGACAATAACAGAACACCACTGGCCATCACATACAGCCCCCAGCTAAAACCTCTCCAGCACATTATCCACGATCTACAACCTATCCGGAAAATGATCCCTCACTCTCACAGACCTTGGGAGGCAGGCCAGTCCTTGTGTACAGACAACCCCCCAACCTGAAGCAAATACTCACCAGCAACTACACACCACACCACAGAAACACCAACCCAGGAACCAATCCCTATAGCAAACCTCATTGCCTACTCTGTCCCCACATCTACTCTGGCAACATCATCAGAGGACACAAACACATCAGCCACACCATCAAGGGCTCATTCACCTGCACAGCCACTAATATTATATATGTCATCATGTGCCAGCAATGCCCCTCTGCCATGTACATTGGCCAAACTGGACAGTCCCTCCACAAAAGAATAAATAGACACAAATCGGACATCAGGAATGGTAACATACATAAGCCAGTAAGTGAACACTTCAGTCTCCCTGATCATTCTATTACAGATTTAAAAGTCACTATCATTGAACAAAAAAACTTACGAAACAGACTTCAAAGAGAAACAGCAGAACTAAAATTCTTTTGCAAATTCAACACCATTAATCTGGGCTTGAATAGGGACTGGGAGTGGCTGGCTCATTACAGAAGCAGCTTTTCCTCTCCTGGAATTGACACCTCCTCATCTATTATTGGGAGTGGACTACATTCACCTGATTGACTTGGCCCTGTCAACACTGGTTCTCCACTTGCGAAGTAACTCCCTGCTCTCCATGTGTCAGTATATAATGCCTGCATCTGTGACTTTCACTCTATGCATCTGAAGAAGTGAGGTTTTTACCCATGAAAGCTTATGCCCAAATAAATCTGTTAGTCTTTAAGGTGCCACCAGACTCCTTGTTGTTTTTGTAGATACAGACTAACATGGCTACCCCCCGATACTATTCTATACTTAGATTCACCAAGCCAGTAAAACAGCGTCTGTAATACCACGCTGGTTACCAAAAAGACAAAAGCTATTTCCTTTAAGCAATGCAGCCTTTGGCTCCCATCCAGAATGCCAAATCTTGAATAGTGAGAGATTACTAACAATCTTATTCACTGTACTTAAAGTTCTACCAATCCAAGGGATGAGACACATTGCCTATCAGGTCAATGAATATTTCAGATCTCATCCAAATACATGTTTACAGCCAATCCTTATTAACTAAATCGTTTACAGCCAATCCTTATTAACTAAATCTTAGATTTATTAATAAAAAGAAAAAAGAAAGAAGAGATTTGCTATGGTTAAAAGATCAATATACATGCATATCTGAGTATGTGGCCCCCACTTAAAAGCAATTGGGTTCAGCTCTCCTGTTCCAGTCCAGGTGCACCCTACTTTGGTGTAATGAGAAGGGTGGGGCTGCCCCTGGAGCAAACCCCAATGAGAACTTAGAGCTAGTCGACACTAGCTCCAATGCCACTCCAGCGCGTCTGGGGAAGATGCTCTATGCCGACGAGAGAGCCCTCTCTGCGGAGGTCGCTGTAACTTACGTCACTCGGGGGCTGGCTATTTTACGCCCCTAAGTGATGTAAGTGATATTGACTTAAGTGGTAGTGTAGACCTGCCCTGAGAGGGAGAGTTGAGGGCCCAGAGCAGAAAGGAAGAGAACCCAGAGAGTAACGGCAGCTCAGAGGCAGAGCAGAGCTGGGCGCCGAGCTTTCAGGGGGGCTGTCCCTGAAGGGGGAGCAGTCAGTTCCCCAGCGGAGCCAGAGCAGGCTGGTGAAAGCTGCAGACAGGCAGGCAGGGGGTCACCTACAAACTTCCACAGGCCAGAGAGCCTAGAGAGGGCTGAAGGCTGAGAACAGCAGAGGAAGGTGCCTGCTGGCTCTCTGAACCAGAGACCTGAACTCAGATGGCTAAAGGCTGGGGAGTGATGCAGGGGTGTGTCCACTGATGTCTCCAGGCAAGAGATGGAGCCCTGCCTGGCAAGGAAACAGGGTGGAGAAACACCCAAGCTAGAGGGTCTGGGGTGAGGTGTGGGGAGAGACACTGGAGCCAGACCTGGAAGCTAGGATGGGGGAGAGCAGCCAGCGCTGCACCTGGGCGCTGGGGCGTGGTAGAGATACTGGAGCTGGACTTGGTGCTGGACTGTTGGGACGAATGTACTGTTTGGGCTGCACTGGGGGGATTCTGGTAAGAAGGAAACCCCGCAAAAAGGGCTATTGAAATACTCTGAAGGCTGAACTGAGTTTATCTGAGGAATTAAGATGGAAACTGAGGTGGTGGCCACTTGTGGGGCTGCCCTCAGGACACGTGTTTACAGCCAGCTTTACACTAGCCCACGTAACATCCAGTCTGTGCACCGAATGAGGCAGGGGTCCTGTGCGTAAGATAAGATGTGATCATGTAATTAAAGACCATACCATAATGCATGCACAGGGGTGACAAATTAAAATTGAATAGAAAACTGTAGATCTGGCATTTCCCAACTTCTGAGTGTTTGACTTTGCAACCTAAATAACATTCTTTGAACAGTTTACACTGTTTGAGTGTAATTTCCTAGGTGGTTTTTTTAAGAATGTAAAAACTAAACTAAAAGTCTATTAAATACAATTGTTAACACACACAGGGCATTATCATTGGGGTTTGAACCTTCAGCACTGCAGCACACTGGTACTAGGTAAGCTACAGGACACGCTGGCAGCAGGAGAAGGCTGTTTTCCCAAAGGAGTGTTTGGATTGCTGGGTCTGGAGATGGTTGGGGGGAAGCCAACTTCAGCCCAGCCAGGCTCTCTCCCTTGTTCTGCTCTTGTGTGTTACATCAAGGAGCTCTCCACTATCAGAAATCTTCTCCCTGCATCTGTACTTGTAGAATGTGATCAAGTCACCTCTAGACTGAGCTCCTTTAGTCTCGCATTGGAAGACATGTTTTCCAGACCTGAGAGCAGTCTTGTGGCTCAACTTGGAACCTTCTCCAATTTTTCAACATCCCTTTTAAAGGGTGGACTCTTAAATGGTCTCAGGGATGCCTTATGCAGAGGTAATAGCACCTCTCTACTCCTGTTCATACTTCTCCTGTCTATATTTCCAAGGCCTGTGGTAACCATTTTTGGCCCAGCATTATCGCACTGGTAGCTCATTCACTTGGTTTCCTCCATGACCCCTAGTTACTCTTCAGTAAGTCCAGGACACAGTGCCACATCCTGTAATTGTATCCTACATTCTTTCTTTGTTCCTAGATGTACGACCTTGCATTTGGCTGTGTTAAATGCATGTGTTTGATTGCGCCCAGATTACCAAGGTTGAAAGTAGAAATCAGCTAAGTTAACACTAGAAATAAGATATACATTTGTATTAGTGAAGGAAATTAACCACTGGAACAGCTCACCTAGGGATGTAGTAAATTTGACATCACATGGAGTCTTTAAAACAAGATTGGATGTCTCTTTCTAGCTCAGTCACGGGTTACTGGGGTTGATACAGGAAACACTGGGTGATATTCTATGGCCAGAGCATCTTAGGCCAAAAGTTTTTTTGCCAGTGAGTTGTCACACATCCAGCGTGCGTCTCTATCAAACACATGAATAACACAGGTTCTTTCAGTCTGTGATCATTACTTGCACTTTGGTCTCCGGTGTCCCGCTGACTCCACCACTCAGCTGGGGTGATAGGAGTGTGGAGGCAGAACTGTTTGTCAGCCTAGAAGTGGGAGGAAAGGTCTCCTGTCCTTGGCAGTGCCTTGCATTAGCCAACAAAGAGAAAGAAGAGCTGACAGGTTCCGAAAGGACCCTAATCTAGTCCTCATTAGCCAGAAGACCCGTGGCCACAACTCAAGGCATTTGCAGGGGTCGGGGTGGTCAGAGGGTGGGGAACAGGGGGGTTGAATGGGGGCAAGGGATCCCGGGGGAGCACTCAGGAAGGAGGGGGGTTAGATGGGGCAGCAGGAGGCAGTCAGGGGCAGGGGTTCCAGGGGCGGTCGGGGACAGGGAGAAGTGGTGGTTGGATGGGACAGGGGTCCCGGGGGGCCATCAGGAATGAGAAGAGGGGTTGGATGGGGCAGCGGGGGCAGTCAGGGGACAGGGAAGGGGGGTGGATGCGGCAGGAGTCCGGGGGGGGAGTCAAGGAACGCGGGGGGTTGGATGGGGCAGGAGTCCCGGGGAGCGGGGACGGGCCACGACCCCCTTGTGGGGTGAGGAGGGAACCGATTGTTCGGATTTTGGCAGCTTATCACTGTAGGGCCCCTCAGGTGCAGACTCCTGGAGCTGCCAGACTGGGTCAGATCCAGGAACTATTCTATTCCAAGAATGACAAACCCTATTGGAACTGCCTTCTTACATAGGAAGATAATACCCGGACTGTGTTTTCTTATAACTACTTTATAAGAACCTGCTTGTTAGTCTCCCTAATCTTTTCTGCCATTGTCTCAAACTCAGCCTCCTTCCCTACCGCCCTGACTGAACAGCAATTCTAATCGCCATGACCACTGCAGTCATTCTGTACCGAACGCCAGGAAAGCCCCTGGGCTCAATGGCGTTGGTAGAGGATACGTTAAAGGGTGTTCTGAAGATGTGCTGAATCCCATTCCTCGACTGCATCAGGCAGCACTGGGCAACACAAACTCCCAAGACCCTTAGCACCGAGTTGGAGCCTGGGCTTTGGTCCAGGAATGCTCAGTGCCCTCAGGAGGGTGTACGTGAGCGAAGGTGGCTTTGAGCCTGGTCCTGGGCCAGGCCCTTCAGTCTGCTCTGACTGGCTCCAGTTGCCAATACGATTGATTCCATTTAATAGCCGTCTGGCTAGTCACAACTTCCGGTTAATAGCAACATTTTGCCATGAACCAATCCTGTCCCATTGACTTGAATGTTCATGGCAGTTGGCTAGTGCTGCCTATTAGCCACATTAGCGGATAAATGGCATGCTGCTCGGCAGCTACATGTTTGGATGAAAGGCTCCACCGGCAGGCAGGTTTGTGAGGCAGCAGCCAGGAAAGGCCGTGCTGAGACCTACCATCCCTGGCTGCTGCCTCACAAACCTGCCTTCTGCTTATTAGCAACTGTTGCATCACAGCAACTTCTTGCTGCCAGCCGAGGGGTTGCTAACAAGCGGAACGCACTGTAGATTTGGGGTGGTCGTGGCAGGCAGAGCTCCCTCGGCACACTGACCCCGAGGCAAACCCCTCAGTCGGGAATCAGTGGCAATGCAGCTCCCCGCCTCAGGCCACTTATTAAACAGCCTAAATATGGACAGAGGAGCTGAACTGTAGCAGCCATTTTGTAAATACCTCGCCATGAATTGTAAACTGACAGTGTCCCCTTAACGCCTTGAAGGTGTGAAAAGGGCTTTTCCCAGCCACAGGTACAGCCCTAGCCAGCATTCATTTCATCCCAGAGCCAGCGAGGGCTTGTTCAGCTCCCTCGTTAATAAACACAGGAATCAATAATACTCTTAAATGACCGGCAAAATATTTAAAGTAGGAAACCTGGAGTTGCAAGAGCGGGTCAGACCCAGGGCCCTCACACCCAGCAACCTGGAACAGACAGACCAGGTCAGACCCAGGGCCCCTCACACCCAGCAACCTGGAACAGACAGACCGGGTCAGACCCAGGGCCCCTCACACCCAGCAACCTGGAACAGACAGACCAGGTCAGACCCAGGGCCCTCACACCCTGCAACCTGGAACAGACAGACCAGGTCAGACCAGGGTCCCCCACAGCCTGTGGCCTGGAACAGACCTGGTCAGACCAGGACCCTTGAAACCTTGTGATCTGCCACTGGAATCAGTCAGTAACTTTAGGTCTGGACAGTTATTCTTTTCTTAACCAGTTAAGAGTTAGTCCTTTGCTACACATAATTAAATAACTCAATAATAGTTAAAAGAATAGCTCATAGCCCCATGAGCACAGGAACCAGGACGTGCAGCATGGGAGAAAAAGGAAAGGCAACAAATATGGGTTCTTTGATCACACACCAAAACACGCATGGAAACTTCTCCCGTAATCTGCAATCACACAATACAATTCATCTGATGAGGCAGTATGATGAGGACTAAGGGGCCAGTCAAACTCAGGCACAGTTTGTCATGTGCTCAGGTTCCAGATCCCACACCCACACCATAATTATTGACTACAAAGGAGGCGTTGGGGTTTACATTTACATTCACAAGCCCAGGGAATTGCTTAAGAGGAATGCTCCATTTTTCTGCTCTCTGCCAGGTCGACTAGCCCCACACCTTGTTTGTCTAGACTCACACAAAGCAGATAAGTCCCTCTATGACTAGGCCTTCTAAGTGACCCGCCAAACTCATTCACTTGGGCCCAGATCCTCAGAGCTATTTAGGTGCCTAACTCCCACTGATTTCAAAGGGAGTTAGGTGCCTAAATACCTTTGTGGACCTTAGCAATTTAAACATTGATACGGGATGGTGCTGTGTGTTAAAACTGTACAAGAAGGTAACTTCCTGTGCTCATGGCACCACTGCTCTCTGACCTCTTCCGTTGCTTCCAATTCAGGCTGTGCGCTCAGATAGTGCCAGGACCTTGTGTTCCCAGCTGTTCTGGGGCGAGTTCAGAGCAATGGCTTGGCTCTGCTATTTGTGCCTTGGAATGCAGTGGTTCTGCGGCTTGCCTTCAATGCCTTGTTCCAGGACCCTTCCTGAGGCAGGTTGTGGGGGCGTCCAGCCACGTTGGTTCCACTGATCAGGTTGCCAGATGAGAGAGGGAATAGTCTGAACGCGCCCCCACCCCCACCCCCTGTTCCCCAGAGTGTCCCGTAGATGGCAGTGCTGTATTGCAAATCGTCCGTAGAGGGCAGGGCATCTTTACAGGTCGTCCCATGCGAGTCCCAAGCACATTAATTTTACTTGGGAAGAATTCCTTTGACCTTCCCTTACGTCGAAGCTTACAGGAATAATTTAAGTTGTGAGTGTGAGTGAGGTGTGTTCTCACCTGCACCAGGTGGTCACTTTACATTCTCCAGACGTACTGTACCTCTCAGTAACACGTGGGATCCTGGCCCCATGGACAGAGCTGGCTCTGCCTCCCAGCTGCCAGGCAGGCGGAAGGGCTGTCAGTGACAGATTGGCAAGCCCTGCAGGATGGAGGAGATCCGGAGTCTGTTCTAGTGCACTACACAGGGTCTGACAGCAAGGGACTCCGGTCAGCCCTGACCTTGGATTCTAACAGTGGCACGTGGAGCTAGCAGCGCTTAGCTCACAGGGGCTCTGTGCCATGGAATGAGCTGTTGCTGTATAAATGTTACGCTTCACCGCAACGCACACAAAGCAGCCACCTCCTCTCAGGACAATTTACAGATCTGTCCCTTGGAAAACTTTTCTAAATATAGGTGACTAGGTGTGACTCCTGCCACACTCCTCTCCTGCAGCCTGAGGCTCATCATGGCACGAAGATTCCCCCGAGCATCCCAGGCTTCCTTTATATAAAACAAGTCCACTCCATTTCGGGTGGTCCCAAAGAATCGTGTTGCTAACCTCCCCCCAAGATCTAACCCACTTCCTCCTCCCTGTAATTTGCCAGTTGCTCCGAGAGCCCCTGCTGCTTCCTCTCTGCCCCCTGCGCGGCACTTAGAGCAGCCACTAGGAAGGAGCTCCTCCATTGGGAGGGAAAGGATGGATCCCAGCTCCCTCCCCTGTGGGCTCTGCTCTGCGCTCCCATAAACTGCACATCTGGATGCCTGCTGTCAGTGCGGATTTACACTTTCCTGACTGTATGCGTGTCAGTCCTTCCTTGGGAAATCTGTTTGGTCCTGACAGTCAGTCTGATGGCCCCCAACACCCGTTATACTTGGAGTTCACTACAATACCCCATAACTGCATAACATTACATACCCTTCCCATGATCCATTGGCTCTTTGCACCTTCCAACAGTATTCCAGGCCCTTCTGGAGCATCTCGCTAGAGAAAGGAATGTAAGTATTTTCTTTACAGTTGCAAATATCCAATCAGGCCAGGTTTATTTTGGTATCTAAATCCAGATCTGGGTATTTGACTTTAGGCACTTGGATTTGAATATTTTGGCCTGAACAAGTAGACAGAGTGTGTGTAAGAACATCAGCAGGTCCTGCCTTGGCTCACCAGGCCCTGTGGCCAATGTCCTTTATGCCACACTCCACCCATCTTCTCAGCACAAAACTTGACACTTGAGAGGCCGCCTCTCTCCCACCTGGTGCTGCAGCCTGTACAGGCCTTGGGAGTATTGAGCAGACATATCCTCCAGATAAAATTGGGGTGGGCCCATGTTAGGGTGTTCTCCCATTTTTAGCCTGAGGATTTGCCAGCTCCAAACTCTTGGAGACTGTATCTGCTGCAGAATCACATGGGAGAGAGGCAGACTCTCAGGTAGACAGAATCCAAAGCAGGTCGGGCTTATTAGGGCAAAACTAGCACCTTGAATTTCACTTGGAAATCAGCTGGCATCCAGTGCAAGACACAGGAGCTGATGTCAAGTGCAAGAACGAGGGCAACATATGAAGTTGGACACAGACTGGCTAACCTAGTGAGGAGGGCTTTAAACTAGGTTCAACGGGGACAGGTGAGCAAAGCCCACAGGTAAGTGGAGAACATGGAGACCTGGGAGATGGGTCGGAAATAGGAGGGAGTGTGAGCTATAATGGCAGAGAGAAAAGAGGGTCAGGGCAAAACTGGAAGGCAAGATCAAACCAGTATCTTAGATGCCTATATACAATGCGAGAAGTATGGGTAATAAGCAGGAAGAACTGGAAGTGCTAATAAATAAATACAACTATGACATTGTTGGCATCACCAAAACTTGGTGGGATAATACACATGATTGGAATGTTGGTGTGGATGGGTACAGCTTGCTCAGGAAGGATAGACAGGGGGAAAAGGGAGGAGGTGTTGCCTTATATATTAAAAATGTACACACTTGGACTGAGGTGGAGATGGACATAGGAGACGGAAGTGTTGAGAGTCTCTGGTTTAGGATAAAAGGGGTAAAAAACAAGGGTGATGTCATGCTCGGAGTCTACTACAGGCCACCTAACCAGGTGGAAGAGGTGGATGAGGCTTTTTTAGACAACTAAATACACAGCAGGGCACAGACTATCCAATAAGTTCTTGGACTGCATTGCAGACAACTTTTAATTTCAGAAGGTTGAAAAAGCTACTGTGAGGAAGCTGTTCTAGATTTGATTTTAACAAATAGGGAGGAACTTGTTGAGAATTTGAAAGTGGAAGGCAGCTTGGGTGAAAGTGATCATGAAATCATAGAGTTCACAATTCTAAGGAAGGGTAGAAGGGAGTACAGCAAAATAGAGACAATGGATTTCAGGAAGGCGGATTTTGGTAAGCTCAGAGAGCTGATAGGTAAGGTCCCATGGGAATCAAGACTGAGGGGAAAAACAACTGAGGAGAGTTGGCAGTTTTTCAAAGGGACACTATTAAGGGCCCAAAAGCAAGCTATTCCGCTGGGGAGGAAAGATAGAAAATGTGGCAAAAGACCACCTTGGCTTAACCACGAGATCTTGCATGATCTAAAAAATAAAAAGGAGTCATAAAAAATGGAAACTAGGACAAATTACAAAGGATGAATATAGGCAAACAACACAGGAATGCAGGGGAAAGATTAGAAAGGCAAAGGCACAAAATGAGCTCAAACTAGCTACAGGAATAAAGGGAAACAAGAAGACTTTTTATCAATACATTAGAAGCAAGAGGAAGACCAAGGACAGGGTAGGCCCACTGCTCAGTGAGGGGGGAGAAACAATAACAGGAAACTTGGAAATGGCACAGATGCTTAATGACTTCTTTGTTTCGGTCTTCACAGAGAAGTCTGAAGGAAGGCTTAACATAGTGAATGCTAATGGGAAGGGGGTAGGATTAGAAGATAAAAAAAGAACAAGTTAAAAATCACTTAGAAAAGTTAGATGCTTGCAAGTCACCAGGGCCTGATGAAATGCATCCTAGAATACTCAAGGAGCTAATAGAGGAGGTGTCTGAGCCTCTAGCTATTATCTTTGGAAAATCATGGGAGACAGGAGAGATTCCAGAAGACTGGAAAAGGGCAAATATAGTGCCCATCTATAAAAAGGGAAATAAAAACAACCCATGAAACTACAGACCAGTTAGTTTAACTTCTGTGCCAGGGAAAATAATGGAGCAAGTGGTTAAGGAAATCATCTGCAAACACTTGGAAGGTGGAAAGGTGATAGGGAACAGCAAGCATGGATTTGTGAAGAACAAATCATGTCAAACCAATCTGATATCTTTCTTTGATAGGATAATGAGTCTTGTGGATAAGGGAGAAATGGTGGATGTGGTATACCTAGACTTTAGTAAGGCATTTGATACGGTCTCGCATGATATTCTTATCGACAAACTAAGCAAATAGAACTTAGATGGGGCTACTATAAGATGGGTGCATAACTGGCTGGATAACCGTACTCAGAGAGTAGTTATTAATGGTTCCCAATCCTGCTGGAAAGGTATAACAAGTGGGGTTCCGCAGGGGTCTGTTTTGAGACCGGCTCTGTTCAATATCTTCATCAACAACTTAGATATTGGCATAGAAAGTACGCTTATTAAGTTTGCAGACGATACCAAACTGGGAGGGATTGCAACTGCTTTGGAGGATAGGGTCATAATTCAACATGATGTGGACAAATTGGAGAAATGGTCTGAGGTAAACAGGATGAAGTTTAATAAAGACAAATGCAAAATGCTCCACTTAGGAAGGAACAATCAGTTTCACACATACAGAATGGGAAGAGACTGTCTAGGAAGGAGTACGGCAGAAAGGGATCTAGGGGTTATAGTGGACCACAAGCTAAATATGAGTCAACAGTGTGATGCTGTTGCAAAAAAACCAAACATGATTCTGGGATGCATTAACAGGTGTGTTGTGAGCAAGACACAAGAAGTCATTCTTCCACTATACTCTGCGCTGGCTAGGCCTCAACTGGAGTATTGTGTCCAGTTCTGGGCACCGCATTTCAAGAAAGATATGGAGAAATTGGAGAGGGTCCAGAGAAGAGCAACAAGAATGATTAAAGGTCTTGAGAACATGACCTATGAAGGAAGGCTGAAAGAATTGGGTTTGTTTAGTTTGGAAAAGAGAAGACTGAGAGGGGACATGATAGCAGTTTTCAGGTATCTAAAAGGGTGTCAGAAGGAGGAGGGAGAAAACTTGTTCACCTTAGCCTCTAAGGATAGAACAAGAAGCAATGGGCTTAAACTGCAGCAAGGGAGGTTTAGGTTGGACATTAGGAAAAAGTTCCTAACTGTCAGGTTAAACACTGGAATAAACTGCCTAGGGAGGTTGTGGAATCTCCATCTCTGGAGATATTTAAGAGTAGGTTAGATAAATGCCTATCAGGGATGGTAACAGTATTTGGACCTGCCATGAGAGCAGGAGACTGGACTCGATGACCTCTCGAGGTCCCTTCCAGTCCTAGAATCTATAAGTAAATACACTGAGAGTAGTGACCCAGCATTTCTGTGGGCAGATTCGCATCTGACTTGCAGCAGAAGTATATCAGAGAGATAATATTGCATGGGTCCATGATTATACTTTAATCTGGTATATTTCTTTAAATGACTCTGTTTCGGAGATGCATGCTGTTGTGTTTAGCTTGCACCTGAAGTGTGTTCATTTACCAGCTCCAGTTCTTATACAAGTTGGTTTATCATTTGCTCTACTGGGATTTAGGAAGAATAGTTTCCTCTATGTGTCGCACTACACAACTGATCAGGTGCACTGGGGGAGGTTTCATCTTCCTGGTCTGACACAGGTGCAAGATCTCAGACCACCTGGTTCACTGGTCCAACCAGGTAGAGCAAACTCTACCTGTGCTTCTAGAGCTGAGGGAATAATGGATTTTTGGGTTCCGAGGCTGAACTGGAAAAATAAAAAAAATATTGGTTCATTTCGAACCAAAACTGAATTTTTTTGGTGACTAAACAAATTTTTAAAAAAATTCATTCAGCTCAAAATGAACCATTGTGAATGTCAAACCGAAACCAACATTTCCTAAATGAAATGTCAAATCACAATGACCTTTTGAAAATGAAATGATGAGTCCAAATATTTCAATTTTTTTTCAAAACAAACAGTTTTGATATTTTCTAATTTTTTGTTTGCGGCATTGTTTTGTTTTGGTGAAACTATTTGCTGACTTTGCCCCAAATTCATGACTAGTTTTGACGCCCCCCAAAATGCATTTGTTTGCAAATTTACTCTTCACCCAATAAATTCAACCAGCTCTATTATTTTCACAAGCTTATTTGCATTAATCTCAGCAGGCTTCACTGTACTGAGCTCCCCAGGGTGCAAATTCTCTCCCAGGGACAATAAGCTCTGAATTGAAGGTTTCAGTCATCTCAGTTTAACACTTCCCCTGCCTCTCTCTTCTCTTCCCCAGTAACTGATCTCCTAGGCCCCGTGCTCCGGAATTTCTCCTGGAAGTGTTTCAGCGCCTGCATGACTGACGAAGTGCGCTCCACATAGCTGTAGTCTACCATAATGTCAGCTGCAAAACATGAAGAGGAGAGACAATGGCACCATTCTGCCCAGTCAAGAGGGGTAGCCAGCCATAGCATGAGGAAACAGTGGAGGCAAGATATGCTCTAACCCAGATGGCTGTTGAACGGTATCTGGTTAAATGGACCCACTTTACATTTTTCAAAATGTTGCGTGGATTTTTTTAATTGCTTAAAAATGTTTTTCTTTGATCATTTTTCCTTTTCCCGTCTTTTCTGGACCAGAGACCCCTAAAGCAGGGAAAGGGGACAGGGAGCGACTCTTGGTGGGAGAGGTATGGGGGAGATTTATCCCAAGGCTAGTGATCCAGGTGGAAGGGAAGCCCCCCAGAGAGGTGGCAGCGATCAAAAGGCGAGACACAGCTAAGGAGGAGCGGAGAGGAGAGGGGCTCGGCTAAGTGCATATGAGAAGAGAGACCTCAGGGTAGTGACCATAAGTGGGGGAGGAGATCCTGGGGGAAGAGGAGGAGAGAGACCTCTCATGAAGGCGCCTGGGGGAGAATAAAACAGAAAGAAGCAGAGGAGTGGGCTGGCAGAGAGAGGGAAAGGGGGACAGTGACACGAGGGAGAAAAGTAGTCAGAAAGAAAACGAACTGGAAAATAGTGAGAGGAACAAG
Source organism: Chrysemys picta bellii (assembly GCF_011386835.1). NCBI lineage: Eukaryota > Metazoa > Chordata > Testudines > Emydidae > Chrysemys > Chrysemys picta. Next base: position 79,776,496 of record NC_088801.1, on the reverse strand, counting down.
GAACAGCCAGACCAGATCAGACACACTGTCCATCCAGCCCAGTGTCCTGTCTAGGGTGACCAGATCACCAAAGACAAATATCGGGACGCGGGGGGGGGGGGGGGGGGGGGGTGTGTGACGTGGGGGGGGCGTGGCGGGGGGCGGGGCCAAAAAAAAAAAAAAAAACCCTTCCTCCGCAAGCGCTGGAGGGAGGCCCGGGAGACTCAGGGGAAGCGCGGGGCCGGGGTAGTGAGAGTCCGGCCTGGTCCCTTGCAGGCAGGACTCAGTTGGGTGGTAGGGCGAGGAGGGGGGCGGCCCACGGGGCCAGGCGGTGGCTGTTCTCACCCCCGGCCAGCGGGACTCGGGAGCAGCCGCTGCTGCAGCTCCCACTGCCGCGGGGGAGGAAGCGGCCATGGCGCTCCGCGGCTGCGGCTCTGGCGCCCCCGAACCTCCCGAGCCGGGGCCTGCTGCGGGGACCCAGCAGCGCGTACGCTGGGCCCAGCCCCTGGCAGTCGTGTCTGGGCTGCTGCCCAGCTGGTGCTATCCCGCGGCGGCCCCGGAGTGGGGGCAGCAGGCCCCAGCCCCCCCGTCCCGCAGGGGAACGAACGGGGCTGGGCTGCCGATGCCTCCGCCCCGGGGCCGCCGCGGGATAGCACCAGCTGGGCAGCAGCCCAGACACGACTGGCCAGGGGCTGGGCCCAGCGTACGCGCTGCTGGGTCCCCGCAGCAGGCCCCGGCTCGGGGGGTTCGGAGGCGCCGCAGCCGCGGAGCGCCATGGCCGCTTCCTCCCCCCGCGGCAGTGGGAGCTGCAGCAGCAGCTGCTCCTGTGTCCCGCTGCCCGGGGGGACAACAACAGCCGCCGCCTGGCCCCGCGGGCCGCCCCCCTCCTCTCCCTACCACCCAACTGAGTCCTGCCTGCTCGGGGCCAGGCCGGACTGTTACTCACCCCGGCCCCGCGCTTCCCCTGAGTCTCCCGGGCCTCCCTCCAGCGCTTGCGGAGGGAGGGGGAATGGTGAGCCCGGGGAAGAGGCGGGGATTCGGGGAGGGAGCCAATCGGGGGAGGAGGGGGCGGAGTCGGGGCGGGGGGGGGGCGCGAGCACTTCCGGGCTCTAGGCTCCGGGGCATTTCCTTGTTTGTCCGGTTGTCCCGACCGCATGTCGGTCGGGACGCGGGACAAACAAGGAAATATCGGGACGGTCCCGATAAAATCGGGACGTCTGGTCACCCTAGTCCTGTCTCCAGCAGGGACCAGCACCAGGGCCTTCGAAAGGACCCTGCACAGGCAGATATGGGATAACCTACCCCTATAGACGTCTCATCCTGGTCTCCAATAGCTAGAGATTAAGCCCTGGAGCCAGATGTTTTATCTCCCTTTTAATACTCTTTTACGGTTTACTCATTAACAGTTATAATCCTGGATATTCGGGATCGCCATACAAAAATCCAATCTGTCTTTGATTCATGTTATGTTCTGGGCCACAACAGCATCCAGTGGCAGTAAGTTCCACAGTCTAATTACATGTTGTGTGAAAAAGTATTTCCTTTCATTACTAAGGCTACGACTTTGTCATGGAGATCGCGGAAATCACAGAATCAGTGACTTCCAAATACCTCCGTGACTTCAGCCTGCCGAGGCTGGGAGCTGCAGGGTCCCACTGCTGCCTGCGGCAGCCGGGAGCTGTGGGGTATCCTGAGCTCTGAGCCACCATAGGTGGCCGGGGGGACCCCGCAGCTCCCAGCGGCAGGCGGAGGAGGGCCCTGGAGCTATGAGCCCTCACCTCAGAGACAGGTCACCGGCTTCCATGAATTTTTCTTTATTGCCTGTGACCTGTCCTGTGACTTTTACTAAAAATATCCAGGACAAAATCTTAGCTTTATTCATTACTTTTGAATTTTCTGCCTTTCATTGTCATTGAATAGCCCCTTGTTCTTGTGTTATGAGGTACAGAGAACAGAAGCTTCCATGCTAACTTCTCTAGACCAGTCATTAATAGTCAGAGACTTTTGCCTAGCAGTACAGTACCCATAGAGGGGCAGCACTCACACCTCATGTCCGTAGCCCCTCCCGGGGCTATATGGGGAGCACCACCCCAGCCCCACTCAGTTCCCTTGCACTCAACATCCAGGGAAAGACTCCGATGCAGCAGGAATGGAGGCTGCTTCGTGGAATACACGTCTGCCTCACATCTCAAAGAACCACCGATACCGTAAGTAACCATTTCTTCTTCTTCACATGGATGCAGGTGCGTGTTCCAGGTAGGTGACTCGCAAGCAGAAACCCTTGTAGGAGGTGGGCTCAGAGTCTATCGGAGTAGGCACTGCAGGACTGCTCTTCCAAGATTAATATCTGCTCTGGAAAATCTAGTGATAACATAATGGTCTGCAAATGTATGGCTGGATGACCAAGTGGCCGCCCTGCAAATGTCTAATATAGAAATGTCATTGAGGACTGCTACCAACGTTGCCTGTGCTCTCGCCAAATGAACCCATAGCTGCTGAGGAGGTGTAGCCAAAGTTATCTCATATGCAGACCTGATACAAGATGTTTTCCATCTAGTGATGGCCTGTGCAGAGACCCCTTGTCCCTTCATGCGGTCCACATATGACACAAACAGGCGAAGCGAAGCACAGAACGGTTCCATCCCGTTCAGGTAACAGGCTAGACCCCATGTAATGTCTAACATATGGAGATGAAGCTCCTCCAGGGGGGAATATGGCTTAAAGAAGAACACAGGCAAGTACAACACCTGGTTCAAATGAAACTGAGAGACCACTTTGGATAAGAACTTTGGGTCTGGCCGAAGCATTATCTTGTCCTTCGAGAACTGCATGTAATGAGGCCCAGCCACCTGGGCCTGCAACTCACCCACCCGCCTTGCATCCACTCACTGTTTCCTGAGACAGGAGGCGCAGTGGACAGGATGCAAGAGGCTCAAATGGAGTCCTCATTAGAGGCACTAAGACAGTGGGACCGGCTCTCAGACCAGAGGATGCAGGTGGAGAAGTCCTTTCAGAAATCTCGTCACCATGGTGTTGGAAAAAACTGATTTCCTTTGGATAGGAGGATGCAATGCTGATATTGCTGCCAAGTGCATTCTCGGAGAACTGAGGGCCAAGATCAATTTCTGAAGGTGTATTAGGTACTCTAAGATGTCCTGGATGGAAGCTTCCGCCGGATGGGTCCCACAGGCCAAGGACCACACCAAAAACTTCTTCCACTTTGCTAAGTTCGTCGTCCTAGTGGACAACTTCCTATTGTTAAGTAGGACCTGTTGGACAGTCTCCAAGCAACACTCTTCTTCATTCATCCATGCAGCAGCCATGCCATAAGGTGCAGGGAGCTGATGACCGATTCAGCATGAGGCCATGGTCCTGTGCGAGGAGGTCGGGATGGAGAGGAAGTGGTACGGGAGGCTGAACTGACAGAGCAAGGAGTTCCGAGGACAAGCACTGTCTTGGCAACACAGGAGTGATCAGGATGAGCCTGGCTTGATCTGCCTCGTGTTTGGTGATGACCTGAGGAATGATTGGGATAGGAGGAAAGGCACACAGCAGGGTCGAATGCCAGCTGCAGAGGAAGACGGCAGAGAGGGAGCTCGGGCTGAGTTCCCCGAGAGCAGAATAGACGATACTTCCTGCTTTCCCTCATCGCAAATGGGTCGATCGTGGGGATGCCAAACGTTGCGAAGATGATCCAAAGGGCACTTGCCTTCAGTGACAACTCGTGACTCAGGGAGACGGTCCTGCTGAGATGGTCGGCAAGACGATTCTGCACGCCTGGTAAGTGGGCAGCTACCAGGGTGATGTCCTCTTCAATACAGAACTGCCACAGGTGGATCACCTCTAGGCAGAGTAATCTGGAGTGGCCTCCCCCTTGTTTGTTCACATAGTACATCGCGGTGGTATTGTTGGTGAGTATGTGAACTGCTGAATGCCTGATACAGTCCCAGAAGGCACGACATGCATTGTGCATGGCCCGAAGTTCCAGCACATTGATATGGAGTGAGGCTTCCTGTTCTGTCCACAGGCCCTGCACTTCAGTGAGTCCAGACGCGCCCCCCAAACCAGAAGGCAGGTGTCGATGAACACTGTCTTGGTTGGAGAGAGCTGAATGAACAAGTCTCCTTGACACGCATTGTGCAGAGATGTCCACCAGCACCAGGAGTCCAGGACTAATGGTGGGAGGTGCACCAATCTGTCCAGGGAGTACAGGGCAGGGCCATAACCATCCCAAGCTACATGTGAAGGGGGCAAAGTTGCAGACTGGTGACCTGGACCCCCCGTGTACAAGCGGACAGGCTCAGGCACACTCAGACAGTTTTGGAGGGCTGAAATTGCAGACTGAGGAAAAGCTGTCGAATTGCCTTGAAGCAGTCAGTCGGTAGGGATGCTCTCAACCTCATGGAATCTTACAGTGCTGCAATGAACTCGATTTTTTGAGCGGGAACCAAGGTTGACTTTTTGGTGTTTAAAATGATTCCAAGATGGTTGAGCAAATGCAATATAGTGTTGACTTGTGCAAGAACCTCCTCTCTGGAGCCACCCTTCAGCAACCAGATATTGAGGTACGGGAAGATGTGGATTCCTTTCCTCCTGAGATATGACCACTGCCATGCATTTGGTGAAAACTCTGGGGGGTAGAAGAAAGGTCAAAAGGGAGAACTGTGCATTGAAAATGGCATTCTCCTACCAGGAAACGAAGAAACTTCCCGTGACTCAGTAGAATCGCCACATGGAAATAAGCGTCATGAAGGTCCAGAGCAGCAAACCAGTCGTTCTGAGACAGTGCAGGGAGGACAGCCGATAGAGTGATCATATGGAACCTCATGTACTTGATGAATTTGTTGAGGCCGTGAAGGTTGAGGATGGGTCTCATCCTGCCCTAGGATTTTGGTATCAGGAAGTACCGGGAGTAAAAGCTGTGACCCCAGTATTCTGGCAAGACTTCCTCCACCACTGCCAACGTCAAGAGAGAGCTGACCTGCTCAATGATCAGTGTCTCGTGAGAGGGTCCCTGAAGAGGGATGGGGAGATTGGATGCGGAGGAGACGTGGAGAGAAACTGGATGGAGTAGCCTGATCTAAGAGTGTCTAGGACCCACCTGTTGCAGATGATCGAGACCCAGGCATTGTAAAAATGAACCTGCCTGTCCCCAAAGGAATGGAAGTACAACAAGGGCAGAAGAACAGCAACTGGAATGGTGCTCTGGACCAAGGAGTCAAAATGGGATCTTAGCAGGCACCAGAGGAGGGCGAGGGGATCGGCCGAGCCCCAAACTTGAGTGTTTCCTTTTCCTGGGATAGTCTTGCTGTTTCGGACGAAAGGGCTGCACGAAGGGATGCTGTGGCCTATACTGTTGTTGTTGCCATGCCCCATAATGGAATCTCTGCCTGAGCAGCGTGTACACCCAGAAGGATCTTAAGGTAATCCAGAAATCCTTAAAGGAATGCAGGGTGTCATCTCTCTTATCTGAAAACAAGGTCTAGTTAGCAAGGACATACAAAGTGATCCCAGAGTTTTCATAGAATATCACAGGGTTAGAAGGGACCTCAGGAGGTATCATAGAATCATAGAATCATAGATTATAGGACTGGAAGGGACCTCGAGAGGTCATCGAGTCCAGTCCCCTGCCCGCATGGCAGGACCAAATACTGTCTAGACCATCCCTGATAGACATTTATCTAACCTACTCTTAAATATCTCCAGAGACGGAGATTCCACAACTTCCCTAGGCAATTTATTCCAGTGTTTAACCACCCTGACAGTTAGGAACTTTTTCCTAATGTCCAACCTAGACCTCCCTTGCTGCAGTTTAAACCCATTGTTTCTGGTTCTATCCTTAGAGGCTAAGGTGAACAAGTTCTCTCCCTCCTCCTCATGACACCCTTTTAGATACCTGTAAACTGCTATCATGTCCCCTCTCAGTCTTCTCTTTTCCAAACTAAACAAACCCAGTTCTTTCAGCCTTCCTTCATAGGTCATGTTCTCAAGACCTTTAATCATTCTTGTTGCTCTTCTTTGGACCCTTTCCAATTTCTCCACATCTTTTTTAAAATGCGGCGCCCAGAACTGGACACAATACTCCAGCTGAGGCCTAACCAGAGCAGAGTAGAGCGGAAGAATGACTTCTCGTGTCTTGCTCACAACACACCTGTTAATGCATCCCAGAATCATGTTTGCTTTTTTTGCAACAGCATCACACTGTTGACTCATATTTAGCTTGTGGTCCACTATAACCCCTAGATCCCTTTCTGCCGTACTCCTTCCTAGACAGTCTTTTCCCATTCTGTATGTGTGAAATTGATTTTTCCTTCCTAAGTGGAGCACTTTGCATTTGTCTTTGTTAAACTTCATCCTGTTTAACTCAGACCATTTCTCCAATTTGTCCAGATCATTTTGAATTATGACCCTGTCCTCCAAAGTAGTTGCAATCCCTCCCAGTTTGGTATCATCCGCAAACTTAATAAGCGTACTTTCTATGCCAATATCTAAGTCGTTGATGAAGATATTGAACAGAGCCGGTCCCAAAACAGACCCCTGCGGAACCCCACTCGTTACGCCTTTCCAGCAGGATTGGGAACCATTAATAACAACTCTCTGAGTACGGTTATCTAGCCAGTTATGCACCCACCTTATAGTAGCCCCATCTAATTTGTATTTGCCTAGTTTATCGATAAGAATATCATGCGAGACCGTATCAAATGCCTTACTAAAATCTAGGTATACCACATCCACCGCTTCACCCTTATCCACAAGGCTCGTTATTCTATCAAAGAAAGCTATCAGATTGGTTTGACATGATTTGTTCTTCACAAATCCATGCTGGCTGTTCCCTATCACCTTACCACCTTCCAAGTGTTTGCAGATGATTTCCTTAATTACTTGCTCCATTATCTTCCCTGGCACAGAAGTTAAACTAACTGGTCTGTAGTTACCTGGGTTGTTTTTATTTCCCTTTTTATAGATGGGCACTATATTTGCCCTTTTCCAGTCTTCTGGAATCTCTCCCGTCTCCCATGACTTTCCAAAGATAATAGCTAGAGGCTCAGATACCTCCTCTATTAGCTCCTTGAGTATTCTAGGATGCATTTCATCAGGCCCGGGTGACTTGCAGGCATCTAACTTTTCTAAGTGATTTTTAACTTGTTCTTTTTTTATTTTATCCGCTAAACCTACCCCCTTCCCATTAGCATTCACTATGTTAGGCATTGCTTCAGACTTCTCGGTGAAGACCGAAACAAAGAAGTCATTAAGCATCTCTGCCATTTCCAAGTTTCCTGTTACTGTTTCTCCCTCTTCACTAAGCAGTGGGCCTACCCTGTCTTTGGTCTTCCTCTTGCTTCTAAAAAGCAACAGAGGGTCCTGTGGCACCTTTGAGACTAACAGAAGTACTGGGAGCATCAGATACCTCCTCTATTAGCTCATACTGGGAGCTATGCTCCCAGTACTTCTGTTAGTCTCAAAGGTGCCACAGGACCCTCTGTTGCTTTTTACAGATTCAGACTAACACGGCTACCCCTCTGATACTCTTGCTTCTAATGTATTGATAAAAAGTCTTCTTGTTTCCTTTTATTCCCGTAGCTAGTTTGAGCTCATTTTGGGCCTTTGCCTTTCTAATCTTGCCCCTGCATTCCTGTGTTGTTTGCCTATATTCCTCCTTTGTAATCTGTCCTAGTTTCCATTTTTTATATGACTCCTTTTTATTTTTTAGATCGTGCAAGATCTCATGGTTAAGCCAAGGTGGTCTTTTGCCACATTTTCTATCTTTCCTAACCAGCGGAATAGCTTGCTTTTGGGCCCTTAATAGTGTCCCTTTGAAAAACTGCCAACTCTCCTCAGTTGTTTTTCCCCTCAGTCTTGATTCCCATGGGACCTTACCTATCAGCTCTCTGAGCTTCCCAAAATCTGCCTTCTGAAATCCATTGTCTCTATTTTGCTGTTCTCCCTTCTACCCTTCGTTAGAATTGCAAACTCTATGATTTCATGATCACTTTCACCCAGGCTGCCTTCTACTTTCACATTCTCAACGAGTTCCTCCCTATTTGTTAAAATCAAGTCTAGAACAGCTTCCCCCCTAGTAGCTTTTTCAACCTTCTGAAATAAAAAGTTGTCTCCAATGCAGTCCAAGAATTTGTTGGATAGTCTGTGCCCCGCTGTGTTATTTTCCCAACATATATCCGGATAGTTGAAGTCCCCCATCACCACCAATTCTTGGGCTTTGGATGATTTTGTTAGTTGCTTGAAAAAAGCCTCATCCACCTCTTCCCCCTGGTTAGGTGGCCTGTAGTAGACTCCTAGCATGACATCTCCCTTGTTTTTTGCCCCTTTAAGCCTAACCCAGAGACTCTCAACACTTCCGTCTCCTATGTCCATCTCTACCTCAGTCCAAGTGTGTACATTTTTAATATATAAGGCAACACCTCCTCCCTTTTTCCCCTGTCTATCCTTCCTGAGCAAGCTGTACCCATCCACACCAACATTCCAATCATGTGTATTATCCCACCAAGTTTCAGTGATGCCAACAATGTCATAGTTGTATTTATTTATTAGCACTTCCAGTTCTTCCTGCTTATTCCCCATACTTCTTGCATTTGTATATAGGCATCTAAGATACTTGTTTGATCTTTCCTCCCAGTTTTGTCCTGACTCTCCTTTCTCACTGCCAATATAGCCCACACTCCCTCTTGTTTCCGACCCATCTCCCCGGTCTCCATATTCCCCACTTACCTGTGGGCTTTGCTCACCTGTCCCCGTCAAACCTAGTTTAAAGCCCTCCTCACTAGGTTAGCCAGTCTGTGGCCGAATAGGGTCTTTCCTCTCCTCGAAAGGTGAACGCCTTCTCTGCCTAGCAGTCCTTCCTCAAATAGCATCCCGTGGTCTAGGAAGCCAAAGCCCTCCTGGCGACACCATCTTCGCAGCCAGGCATTCACCTCCAGTCCAGTCATCTAGTCCAACCCCCTGCTCAAAGCAGGGCCAATCCCCAGACAGACTTTTGCCCCAGATCCTTAAATGGCCCCCTCAAGGATTGAGCTAACAACTCTGGGTTTAGTAGGCCAATGCTCAAACCACTGAGCTACCCCGCCCCCCAGGAGGCCTGCATCATAGTAACCGCAGAGGCCATCATCCTGGCCAAAGTGTCTGTAATGTCCAGGGCAGACTGCAGTGACGTCTTGGCCACAAAGCAGCCCTTGGCAACTGTGGCACTCTGTGCCTCAAAGCAGCACCCTGGAACCCCCATAGCCACCCTGTCATTTGGTCTATTTCATACAAAGTGTGACGCTGTATGGAATAGGGGAGAACATTAATAATACTGTTGACACCAATGTTATAAAACTGCAATGAGTCTAACCAGATATGCCGTGTGAGGTATCTGCGGAAATGTTATAATTTGCCAAGTATGATATAGATTCATAGATTCTAGGACTGGAAGGGACCTCGAGAGGTCATCGAGTCCAGTCCCCTGCCCTCATGGCAAGACCAAATACTGTCTAGACCATCCCTGATAGACATCTAACCTACTCTTAAATATCTCCAGAGATGGAGATTCCACAACCTCCCTAGGCAATTTATTCCAGTGTTTAACCACCCTGACAGTCAGGAACTTTTTCCTAATGTCCAACTTAAACCTCCCTTGATGCAGTTTAAGCCCATTGCTTCTTGTTCTATCCTTAGAGACTAAGGTGAACAAGTTTTCTCCCTCCTCCTTATAACGTGCTGGCTATTCCCTATCACCTTTCCACCTTCCAAGTGTTTGCAGATGATTTCCTTAAACACTTGCTCCATTATCTTCCCTGGCACAGAAGTTAAACTAACTGGTCTGTAGTTTCATGGGTTGTTTTTATTTCCCTTTTTATAGATGGGCACTATATTTGCCCTTTTCCAGTCTTCTGGAATCTCTCCTGTCTCCCATGATTTTCCAAAGATAATAGCTAGAGGCTCAGATACCTCCTCTATTAGCTCCTTGAGTATTCTAGGATGCATTTCATCAGGCCCTGGTGACTTGCAGGCATCCAACTTTTCTAAGTGATTTTTAACTTGTTCTTTTTTTATTCTTGTTTATATGTTCGTATCACCTTTGTATTATGAGTTTAAGGGTAGGTCTATACTTACTTCCTGGTCCGGCGGTAAGCAATCGATCTTCTGGGATCGATCCCGGAAGTGCTCGCCGTCGACGCCGGTACTCCAGCTCGGCGAGAGGAGTACGTGGCATCGACGGGGGAGCCTGCCTGCCACGTTTGGACCCGCGGTAAGTTCGAACTAAGGTACTTCAACTTCAGCTACGTTATTCACGTAGCTGAAGTTGCGTATCTTAGTTTAAAGTGGGGGGTTAGTGTGGACCGGGCCATAGATATATGGGGTATATCTGTATTTCCAAACTAGTGCTGTGTTTCTGGGTGACCCCCAGACAGATTGGCATCAGCATTGCCTAGCCTGTTCGATGGCCCATCAGGGGTCATCAGCTGTACAAAGAATCCATTGAAAGGAACCAGGGAAGATACCTTATGAGTCAGCAAGGCATGTGGTATGCCTGCGGACAGAATTCTAAGGCTTTTCCATGCCATGTGCAGGGCAGCTTGTGTTTGGGATAAAGGAAGTACAAGCCACATGGCAAAGGATATAAAAGGCAGCTGTATCTTCTTCATTTTGTCTTCATTTCTGCTTCTTACCTCTGGAGTGACTCTTCTACAAACTGAAGCTCCGAACAAAGGATTGCATGACCCATCCAAGCTGTGGATGTGTTCCAGAGGGACTTTCAAGCCAGCAAACTCACCAATACTGCTAAGAACCTGATATATGGACTTTGAAGTCTTCGTATGTATGTGACTGTTTTACCATTTAACAATTCTCTTCTTGTTCTGGCTTTTGTCTTTATAATAAACCTTTATTTTTAGATGCTAACGGACTATCTGGCAGCGTGGTATTTTGACTTGGTAAAATGGCTGACCCTTTGGGGTCAGGAGAACATTTTGTATAGTGAGCAGAATTTTTAAATAACTTCTCACTATACCTGACCTAGGTGCTGATTGAGAGCCAGAGAACTGGTGATGTCTAGTTTACCTAGATTTCTGGCTTGGGGCTTGCGCCGGTTCTGGTGTGCATTGTGAAGAGGAACCCCCAGGTATTGACCATGGCCCTGGTTGCAGCCAATACCACCCGGTAGAGGGGCTACATAAGAGGGGGAAATCTCTTCAGTGACAGAGGGGAAACGAGCCACGTTATGAGCTTAAAATGCTTCCAGACAGAAATTGAACCAACCAAATAAAAGAGAATCACTAGCCACAAGGTTACACGACATTCGTTTAGAAAAGGGAGCAAAGGGCAGCGGAAGAGTGAACTGGAGCGAACTAACAGATGTTCTTAAATTGTATTTGGCTGCTGCTGCTGCTGCTGCTGTGCCACCGATGTGCCAGGCCGGTGGGAGGCGCTTTCTTAATCCGAGTCAGAACTGCTGCTCGACCCACTTCCATGCTGAAAGGGACAAGGATTGACGTGTATTAGATACCGTGAGAATAGCCCTCTCCCGCGGCTGTCTGCATTCACAGCAGTTACCGTCCCGCAGACTGTGTCACAAGACGGGAGCTGGCCCTGGTGCCTGGCCAGTTACACTCCGGCTGCTCCCGTGTTAGCTGTACGTGGTGCCCTTCACTTCCTGACCCAGACATTGGCATCATTTTACGATGGCTCCTGGGAGGGACGGCCGGGGCTAGTAACTGGTTTCTCTGCTCGCCCGTAGCACAGAGCTAGGGGTGATGATGGCAGCTCTCCTAGCCAGGCCTGCAGCAGGCATGGGGGGAGCCAGGACTGCTCAAGCATTGAGGAATGGGCAGGGGAGTGGAGATGGAAAATTCGACCTTCGAGGGAAATGCAAGCCCACGAGCTACCCTTCAGGAACAGCCCTGGCAGGTTTGGGGACTCCCAGCCAGGCTGAGCCAGCAGGAAGGAGGCGGGAGGGCTGCAGCCCTGGCCCCCGAGCATGCCCAGTGTGATGAGAAGGCCCTGGGCACAGAGAAAGCAGTGGCCAGGCCCAGCAGGACGGGCACCTCACCATGCTAAACAACGAGCTCACTGCACAATATTGGTTGCCAACCAGGACGCTGCTTCACCTTGGAAAGGAATCGCCCGGCAGAGATGGGCTGCGCAGGAAGACAGTGAAACGGCCCGACCTGCAACCCCTGGCACTGTGGGGGGAGGCCGGGCTTTGAGTCCAGTTCTCAGCCCCGAACCTCTGCACCCGCCAATGCTGCTGGGCTTCTCGACCCCCGCCAGGTGATTCCAGGGGCAGGTCCCCGCTCCTGAGCCCAGCCAAGTAGAATTGCCACTAACTGCACCACAGCAACCCCAGGGGCTGCGGCAGCACGTGCGGTACTACGTCCCCAGCAGGACGCTAAGGCCCCGTCCGGCGAAGACGTGTACACGTGCCTGACGGTACCTCAGACTTAGCATCACTGATTTCCAGGTGCTGCTTACGAGCTAACGCTGAGCATGTGCACACGCTGTGCAGACTCGGGGCCTCAGGCAGGGAGTCAGTCCCTGCAAGGGCTTCCAGCGCCGGGCTCTGTGGCAGAGGGACATTCTGGCTGGATGATGGGTTTGTACAAAGGCGTCACACCCAGTAAGCTGGGTTGGTTTGTTGCAGCCACGTGTCCCTGTACATGAGTGAGGCTGGCCACAGAATGCAGGTGGGCGCAGCACTGGCCAACGTGCTGGAGAGGTCCCTGGGAACCCAGCCTGCCTTTGTGAGGTGTGTCAAGGTGCCACGCCATGGCTCTGACATTCTGTGCTGAGCTGAGTTCTCCGTCCCACCCGAGTGCCCTGAGCTGTGGCTGCGTGCTAGTCCTGCTCCCTCTGTTTCATTTCCTGACACTGACTCTAGGAACACCTGGGTTCCCAGCAGAGCTGGGCCGGTCCTGCACCGGTTTGGCTGCACAAGGTGCGATGCAGCAGCCTGTAGGTGCAGGCGGGTTTGGTTTGAGGTTTGAATACATTAACCAGTGATGCCCTGGCCAGTACAAACCCTAATCCGGAATCCAGGGACCTGGTGAAAACAGCCGACTCTTAAGGGGAAAAGAAAATGTTTCCAGGGACTGGTGTAATGTCCCCTGTCTGCAGGGAGCAGAGAGGGTGGGTTCTCAAGTCCCCAGAGCCCCATGTACGGGTTGGGAACAGAGCAGTCCCTAGCCCAGCTAAGCCTTGGGCTGTGGGCCCTGCACAGCATCCCAGCACAGAGCTGACGCTAATGGTGCATCTTCTTCTGCAACGTGGCCCCCACACCCCAGTGACCAGGGCTCCGTACCTTGTGTCCATGGCGACCATGGCCATGTTTCTAATGTTTGTGATGATGCCCATGAGGTCCACCTGGGGGATGACACCCAGGATGAGGAGGGCATCCAGGTCCATGCGGGTGGTGTCCATGCGGGTGGTGTCCAGGGGGATGAGACCCACCAGGCCCAGGGCATACAGGAGGGGGAGGAGGACAGACAACAGGGGAGCAAGGACTCGGGTGAGGGTGGCAATGTGGCGTGTTTGGTGGTGGTCTCCCACCAGGGGGTCCTGCCAGACAAAGGGAAAGCAGAGGTGACGTGTTAGAGCCCATGGCAAGGCCCCTTCACCCATCCTCCTCCCCGGGTTCCCTGCAGTGCGGGCAATGCTGACACACCACTGGCCCCAAGCATGGTTTCCCTGTGCTGGAGGCTCCCAGACTCCTCTCGCACGGCCTCCATCCTCCCAGTCTGCACTGCCGCTTGGACGCTGCCTGCAGGAACTGGTCTCCCCTGGCTTCCCTTGGCTCACTGTATTGCCACCCGGAGGGATCCGCATTGTTAGCAGCGGGGAACCCCAGGTGATACCCCCTGGCACTGTGTATTCGAAGGGAAATGCCCCCAGGAAGGCAGGGAACAATGACCTAGTCCATGGTGCAGTCGTTTCAGCCAGACGACTCCCGCTGAGTAGGGCATTGCCTGATTTCAGTGGCCTGCCAGCTCCGGAGTAAGGGGGCTGGGGTAGGGTTACCATATTTAAAAATTAAAAAAAGAGGACACTCCATGGGGCCCTGGCCCCACCCCTTCCCCTTCCCCGCCCTGCCCCAACTCCGCTTCTTCTCCACCCCAACTCCGCCCACTCCCCTGAGTGCCCCGCATTCCCCCTCCTCCCTCCCAGCCACGCGAAACAGCTGCTCGAGCACTACCGGCTTCACGGTTTGCCGGGCAGCCCCCAGACCTCCAGACCCTGCGCCCCTGGCCGGGCACTTCCCCTTCCAGGCTCCGGCTGTGCTGGGGTAGCGCCCAACCGGGGGCGCAGGGTCTGGAGGTCTGGGGGCTCCCCAGCAAACCATGAAGCCGGTAGCGCTCGGGCAGCTCGGCTCTTCAGCTGCACAGAGCTGAGGTGTCTGGGGGGAGCAGCAGCAGCCGCCGCCGCGGGGGAATCCGCCTGCAGCTCGCAGCCTGCGGAGCCGCTCTAAGGTAAGCAGGGGACTGGTATTTTCCTGGACATGTTCGGCTTTTTGGCAATTCCCCCCGACGGGGGAGGCGAGGAGGCAGAATGGGGCCAGCATGTGGAGTAACTTTCAAACCGGGCCATGAATACTACACACGTATATGTACACACGTCACGCTACTGGAGGGCTGGGTGCTGCAGTCCTTACACAGGCAAATCTCCCAGAGACAGCCACGCTGTCTGGCTCCCAGCCGATCCCCGCTTTAGCCATGGCCCCACACAGAGAGTCCTGAAACCCGTCTGTGTCCCCGTAGAACAGAGGAACTGGCCTTAGCCTTCGGCCCAGGAAACAGCCCTCGAGTTCCCCAGCTTTAAGCAAAGCAGCCGGAAACAGCCCGTCCCGGCTCCCCCCGGCAGGCCAGCCTGTGCTGAGCCAGGATCTCACCTGCGTTCGCATTCCACATGCCGGGTCCGTCAGCACCTCCAAGGGAAGGAGAGTCCTGGTCAGAAGGTTTCTCCCGCCCGCCCGCCCTCCAGTCACCTGCCTCCCGCCCCTGGAGCCGCTCCCTGCACCAGCGCAGCAAACCACGGAAAAGCACCCGCAGCAGGGGGGCAGAACGGTCCCCGCCCGCAGCCTGCACCTAGGGTGATCACCTTTTCAAAAGGCAAAAGCGGGACACATACAGAAGCCCCGCCCCCTCTGTGGCCCCGCCCCTGCTCCTCCTCGTCCCCAAAGCCCTGCCCCCTGCTCAGGCCAGAAGCCAGAGGTGGGCAGTGGGAAGAGCCACCTTGGAAGCCTGGGCCACTGTGAGGAGCCCTGGACCCTCCACCTGCCCTGGGCGAGGGGCACAAGAGCAGCTCCCGGCCCGTGTGCCCGCCCCTGGGGGCATGCTGCCCAGGACAGGTGGCAGCTCCTCGGCTCCTGGGCAGGGGGCAGGGCTTCCGGGGAAGGGGAGGAGCAGGGGCAGGGCCTCATGGCGAGGGGGGCAAACGCCCACCTCAGCCCCTTCTTCTCTCCCCGCAGGAAGAGGCTGGCACCACCCCTGAGCCTCAGGCAGCTACGGAGCGGCGCTGCAGGGAATCCGGGACAAATGCAGTCCTGGAGTCATTCAGCCCGGGACCGGGACTAGACCTCTGCATTTCGGGACTGTCCCGCCCAGTTCAGGATAGGTAGTCACCCTACCCCCACCTGCACGACGAGGGGAGGTGCGGCCAGCATGAGATGGCACCGCACCCACGTGCCCTGCGCCAGCAGCCTGGGCGCCCGTCCTGTCTCTGCCACAAGCTGCTGGGTGACCTTGGGCACTTCCCCTGCCACCTTGGTCTGCCTTGGGCAGCAGCTCTTCAGAGCAGGACCTGTCCCAGTGCATGTGCAGCGCCCAGCACCAGGGACTCAGCTCAGCTGGGGCCTCGTGGGGCTGCTGGAATACACAGCGCAAGGAACAGGAGCAGCAAACCCACAGGGCCAGCTGCGCCCACAGCCCCGCAGCAAAACTGCCATTGGCTTCAAAGGGCCTGGGGCAGCTCGGGCAGCACGTGCCTGTCTGTAATGGGGTGGGGCCCCATGCTGCCCTGTCCCGTGCCCACTCACACAGCGGCTGCGGGAACGCCCAGGAGCAGGGCCCTGTACTTCTCTGCCTTTTGGAACGGGGCATTGGCTCTGAGCTACCAGCCTGGAGCCACCTGAGCAGCACCGCGTGTCCAGCCCTCTTGGCATCATGCAGTGAATGCCCCTGCTGCCAATCCCGTGCAGCCTGGCACTGCTGCCACGCAATGCCCACCGCACTCTGCCAGCCTGGCATTCCTATTGCCCGTTTGCAGCATGTGCCCCAGGCTCCTTGCAGCGCAGCAGCTAGCAGCCCTGCTGTCTCCAGACCGGCCTCGCCACAGCCAGCAGCTCTGGGCTAGATTGTGGTTTGTGCACAGCCGTGGGCACTGGTTGGTACATACATGGCACCGCCCCGGGGCCACTGTCACTCCAACGCCCCTCTGATCTAATCTCAGAAATCTGACTGCATGGCTGGCTCTGGCAGAAATGGTTCTGCTGCTGTAGACATGGAATAGGTGAGATATGATTGTCATTTGGCATTTCAGCAGTGCCCAGGCACCAGCCAAGAGTGCCCCGCCCGTGCCAGGCACTGCACAGTCCCAGTCTAAGAGACCATGCCCCAAAGAGTTTAGAGTCTAAACAGACTAGACAGACAAAGGCTGGGAGAAAGGGATCGAACATATGAGCTGTGGGAATAAAGGGAAAGTGGCAAAGTTCCACCATTTTTCGTTTCGTTTAAGCCCCTCTGTGCATGCAGCTGCCTTTGATTTCAGTAGCTGTAGCATGTACGGATCTCAGGCCTAGAGCTGGGCAAAATGTTTTAGCCAAAACTGTTTTTCCATTGAAAAATGCAGATTCCAGTTGACGGGAACCTTAGTGAATTTGTTGATTCTGACTAATTGTTCCGGATGAAAAAAACATCTTGGAAATGTCGATACGGTTCATTTGGACATGTGCAAAACAAAAGCATTTGATTTTTTGATCTCCGTTGACAAGGCGACCGAGGTGCCTTTCACAAAAGTGAGGCAGGCTGGTGTCCCCTTATGCCCAGTAGTCTTTGGGTTACGGCCCCTACCTGGGATGGGAGAGACCCGGTGCAAACCCACAACAAATGCAAGTCTCCCAGGTGGGTACCCTAACCACTGGGCTAGGGACACAAAGGGGGCAACGCCAACTCCTCGGGTGCATGAATGGCATCTAGGTGCCCCCCATTTCCCAATTTCCTTTGCTTTTATTTGTAAGCAGAGTCAGGATGAGCTCTACCCTGACATCTGGTGGTGAATTATGGCGAGTGTGGAAAAGAACTCCAGGGGCTGATCTTGTTTGCATAGGCACACCCACTCGCCTGGCATGAAACAACAGCAACTCAAAGTGGTTACTTTGGCTGGTGTGGGATCCCCAGTCTTCTCTGTTATTGGGGCAGGAAGAATAAAGTTTTGTTACCCTGATTCTGTGAATCAAGGGCAGTGGAACTGTTGTATGACAGAAGGACTGAGTGAGTCCTTCACCATTACCTAAGTAGCACTTGCTTGAAAGGGGCATGGGTTACAAAACCCAGTGAATAGAGGATGGGGACAGTTATTTGTATTTGAATTTGATGGTGTGGGTCCCTCTCTGAGGGGGTTGAAACACCAATTGCACTACCTTCTCTCTCCACTGTTGAATATCAGAGCTAACTTTGATTCCATTAGAAGTCTAGTTACAGACTGCTGAACTGAATTCACTTTGGGCCAATGGTGCACTAGCACTGGGGCGCCCCTACTATGAGCTGAAATTGCTAAGAGCTGAAATCACAAAAAAGGTGAGATCACTGAGGCTGTTAACTAGTGGGGGAGCCTGAAGCTATAATGCTAAGCGGCTGGCAGAGCAACTAGCAGAGTGGAGCCTTGCGGGACGGTTGGAGTGGAGCTGAGCGACTCACAGGTCGGTGAGTGGAGCGGAGCAGAGTGGCTTGAGGAGCAGCGAGCAGAGCAGAGCAGAGCGGAGCCTTGTGGGAGCGGCCCAAGGGACGGCTGAAGTGGAGCAGAGCTGAGCGGCTCACAGGTCGGTGAGCAGAGTGGAGCAGCTGCCAGAGCAGTTCGTGGGACGGCGGGAGCAGCTCACGGGGCAGCTGGTGGAGTGGAGCGGCTCGTGGTGAAGGCTGCGGCGGAACCCCGTCGGCCTTGGATCACGTAAGGTGCCCCTTAACGCCCTGTGTGCCCCCCCCCCGAACTCTGGGGCTGCACTGACCAGGGACAGAGACTTTGGGGGGTTGTTGGACTTTTGGGACTTTGGTGATCCTTGGGTTGCTGGTTTCAAGAACCCAAGGGAAAGGACACAGGCCAACTTGCTGGGGTGGGTTTTTTTTGCTCATGGTTTGTGTTATGAATCCTGTTTGTAGTGTTTTTTCCAATTTAATGCTGATGTCGTTTACCTCATGTTATTAAACATTTTCTGTTACACTCAGACTCCGTGCTTGCGAGAGGGGAAGTATTGCCTCTTAGAGGCACCCAGGGGGTGGTATGTAATTGTCCCAGGTCACTGGGTGGGGGCTCGAGCCGGTTTTGCATTGCGTTATTGAAGCAGAACCCCTAGATACAGAACCCGGCCCTTGTTGCTGCCAACTTAGATGGACAGAAGGGTTACATATTAAAAAACACCCCAAAATCAAACAAAACTATTTTATTTGCCTCAAAATTAAAAAAAAATTCCCCCCACCCCCGCCCTTTGCTAAAAACAGCAACTTCCAAACTTCCAATACAATTAGCACTTGTACTGCCTTCGTTTGAATCTTTAAATTATATAATTGTATCAGGTGCATGCACCCTCACACATACCCCCCCACACACCCACACCCACACTCACAGACTCCCACACTGAGACACACACATTCACACCATGGCTGGGGAAAGTGTTGCAAGGAGCAATACTATTTCAAGCCTAGCAAGCAGACTACAGCTACGAAACAAAACTGCCTACGATACCAGCACGAGACGGTTACACAGACGCCGCTCCCTGTGGCTGCTGTCGCCGGTCCAGCTCAAATGTGCTGACAGAACAGACCATGAGTCCCTTAAATACGCTCCCCCCCCCCCCCGCCCATCGTCGGCTGAGCCAGTGAGCACGTGGGGCGCGCAGAGCACCAGAGATGCTGTGGGCAGGGCTGAGTACAATAAAGCTGCGTAACTGGCTTCTCACCTCTTGCCTCCCTTGTTGCCAGGCCCTGGTGCTGTGTACGAACATGAAGTCAATACTCCACTCCCAGGTGAAGCGCGAAGGTCGCACTGGGCTGAGAAGGGCTGGTGCAGAGCCCTGCGTGGGACTTTGTTTAATCCCGCTGCAGTGCTCTATACTAGTCCCGCGCAGGGCTCTAAGTAGGTGCCGAGGCTGGAGGGGAGGGGTGGTCACTTCCTCTCACGGCTCAGCAGTGATAAGTGATCAGCTGAGTGACATGAGTCCTACTTATTCCGATTGCTCTTGGGCATGGGACTTTCCTGCGTCCCCACTGTCATTAGTGCCAACCCCCGTGACTGCCATGGGCATAGGCCTGGACCTTAGGGGCAGGCTCTCCTTTCTGCTCTGGCCCCCTAAGCTGGGCATAAGGGTAAATATGATGTGGGGTTGGGAACGTGCGTGCAGCCCCAGGGGCCTGCGGATGGGCTCCCGAGACTGTGCATACGCAACTTACTCTGTACCCCATCTTATGTTCCAGGCTTAGCTTATCCATTATCTTGCCCATTATAAATGGTTTCCTGGGTGACCCCCTTATCTTAGCTAGTCCAGATGTTCTGTTTCCAGACTGCTGATTCATTTACCTCCCTAATCCTGTCTCCCAAGAAATAAGGCTTCCCCCATGTTTTATTACTTATGTCAAGTGGGACCCACAACTCTCTCGTAGATCCATCCTCTGAAAGCCCCTTTCCTTCCCTCCAGGGCACATTGTAAAGGCCAAAAGTATAATTGGGTTAAAAAAAGAATTAAAGAAGTTCCTGGAGGATAGGCCCATCAATGGCTATTAGCCAAGATGATCAGGGATGCAACCCCATGTTCTGGATGTCCCTAAACGTCCAAGTGCCAGAAGCTGAGACTGGACAACAGGGAATGGATCACTCAATAATTGCCCTGTTCTGTTCATTCCTGGCACTGGCCACTGTCAGAGGCAAGACACTGGGCTAGATAGACCATTGGTCTGGCCCACTATGGCTGTTCATATGAAGTAGGAGATTCAAGATCCACTGAAATAAGGGCTTTCAAGATGAAGCGAGCAAACATTTAGTTGAAATGGTTCCATGCAAAGAAGAGCAGGACATCCGATCGGGTTTTTATCCTGTACCCTGCAGCCAGCTAATGATTTCTCCCTGTAAACTTTTCCAAGACCTGAAGAATCACAGAACTGGAAGGGACCTCGAGAGGTCATCTAGTCCATCCCCTGCACTCGTGGCAGGACTAATTATCTAGACCATTCCTGACAGGTGTTTGTCTAACCTGCTCTTAAAAATCTCCAATGATGGAGATTCCACAGCCTCACTAGGCAATTTGCTTAACCACCCTGACAGTTAGGAAGTTTTTCCTAATATCCAACCTAAACTGCCGTTTCTGCAATTTAAGCCCATTGCTTCAGTCTTCTCTTTTCCAGATTAAACAAACCCAATTTTTCCAATCTTCCATCATAGGTCATGTTTTCTAGACCTTTAATCATTTTTGTTCCTCTTCTCTGGACTCTTTCCAATTTGTCCACATCCTTCCTGAAATGTGGTGCTCAGAACTGGACACAATACTCCAGTTGAGGCCTAATCAGAGCGGAATAATTACTTCTCGTGTCTTGCTTACAACACTTCTGCTAATACATCCCAGAATGATGTTTGCTTTTTTTGCAACAGTGTTACACTGTTGACTCAGCTTGTGATCCACTCTGACGCCCAGATCCCTTTCCGCAGTACTCCTTCCTAGGCAGCTCTACGCTGACACTGTGTCGACCTAATGACATTGACCATGACTCTACACCACTCGGGGAGGTGACATTACTAAATCGGTGTAGGGAGGCACTTTACATCAACGGGAGCCGAATTTAAGTGAAGACACTTCCACAGCTCGGTGGACGCAAGGCAGCTTACGGTGACCTACCCCTGTAGTGTAGACCAGGCCTCACTTTGACTGAGGCATTAGAAAGGGGATTGCAACAATAGGCCTGACAAGTGTATAGATACAGCTCCTTAGCAGGTGACTAAGCCGTTGACATCCCAAGATATCAGTTTACCTTCTGACAGAACAATTGCTGCATTCATGAGAGACATGGGCAGGTATTCAACTCCGCCCCCAGGCAGGACCCTGAATAATAGGGACAATTATCCTTTCCTTTGTTGGGAGAGCTGCAGAAGCCAGTGTCTGGCCCGGGCAGGAAGCTCAGGTGCACCAGCCCTGTTGTCACTACAGAGCCTTGTTGTCCTTTCAGAGAGGTGTAGCTGGGAACTCATTAGCTTGTGGGATTGGTCATGAATTGCAGCTCCTCCCAGCTCTAGGGCAGCAGTTCAAACCCAGCCTGTGTTGGGAGTTGGCTGATGGTTGTTACCATCTGATGCCTTACTCAGCCAGCTATGAAATAAACTTGGCCTTGGTCTAGGCCACAACAACCACCCCAAGAAGTCAGGGGCTAACTTGGTCCTCTTTCCCCCAGTGGGGAGATTGGTGGTTCCTCTAGGGTGTGGCTGGGGCACATGAGTATGTCATCAGTCCATGCTTGCTTAGTAATATAATAATATATGGAGATATACCTATCTCACAGAGCTGGAAGGGACCGCGAAAGGTCATTGAGTCCAGCCCCCTGCCTTCACTAGCAGGACCAAGTACTGATTTTTGCCCCCAATCCCTAAGTGGCCCCCCTCAAGGATTGAACTCACAACCCTGAGTTTAGGGGGGTAATGCTCAAACCACTGAGTGTGGCTCTCTCTCTCTAGCGGCTGGACCCCAGAGAATTCTGACATTGCCTCTGGCTTTGAGCTAAGAGACCTCCCCCTCTGGGGACACTCATCCTGAGCTGAGAGCTCTGCCCAGCTGAGCTTCCTGTAAGGGCCACCACTTATCACGTGATACCCTGAGCATGTGAGCAGCAGCAGGGCTTGAGCCTGTGGCCTCTGTGTCAAGCTGTCCTGCGGTGTCTTAAGAGCTCGAGTACCAACCTCAGGCTGTTATGAGCCAGGCACAAACTCCACATTGGTTCTATACACAGGGCCAGCATTCCCTCCCATTTTTCCCACCCATGTGCGGAATGAATTTTGTTACATGCACGAATATGGAGGTGATGTGTAACACATCATCTTCATATAGGTGCACATAACAAAATTTATCTGGTGGGGGTGGGGCCAAGGGGTTTGGAGTTTAGGAGGGGGCTACGGGCTGGGGCAGAGGGTTGGGATGCTGGGGCGTGAGGGCTGTGGGTTGGGGGTGCGGGCTGTGAGGTGGGGCCAGGAATGAGGGGCTCAGGGCTGGGGCAGAGGGTTGGGTGCAGGAGATGGAGACTCCATCTGGGGGTATGGACTCTGGGGTGGGACCGGGGATGAGGGGTTTTGGGTGCAGAAGGGTGCTCCAGGGCTACGGCGAGGAGAGAGAACTCCCCCCAGCTCTCTCTCCCCACTGCAGCACCTGGGCTGTGGGGAGAGGCGCCTCTCCCCGCCGCAGCTCCGGGGCTGGGGCCGTGGGATAGGTGCCCCCCCTGGCCGCGGCAGGTCTGAGCCGGGACTGGGTTTGGGCTGCCCCTCTCCCAGCCACGGCAGGTCCAGGGCCGAGTTTGTTCTGGGGTTACAGGTGGATGGTGTAAGGATTGTTGCTCTACTACTGCCTCTATTGTCGGCAGCAAGTGTCCATCTACAGAAGGGGCCGTATGACCCCTTTCACCAGCGCGAGTCTTTTAAAAATGGCTCACGGGTATAACTGTAGAGTATGATTATACCAGTAAGTTTCCCCGTGTAGACAAGCCCTTAGAGACGGCATGCTTCCGATGAGATGTTAAACCAAGGTCTCTTCTGCCCATCTCTGAAGGCTGGCCAGGGAGAAGTGACCTTTTACATGGAGCTTTTCAAAAGAGATTAGGGGTTAGCTGGTACTGTGGCAAATGCTCCCTCCCTGCAGGGTCGGTGCAAGCCAGCAGCCCGCAGGAAGCAATAATATTGCTACCAAACTAGAATAGGAGCCCCTGGGCCAGGGCTTCTCCAGCCTCTTCATTATGCAGATGGTGTGAAACTTCCTGGAGTGGATCATCTCCCCTGGCAACCCCCTACTGCTCCCCTGCTGCTTCGCTCCTTCATCTCTCGAGTGCCGTAGACCGCCAAGGGGGCTCAGCTGAGCCCATCTGACCGGCGCTGCTGCGGGGCAGTTCCTTGGCAGGGTGGGACACGTGCTTCTAAAGGCAGCTGAGTCAAGACAAACAAAGGACGTTGACCCTGGTGACGGCGATGTGGAGAAGGTCTGTTGCTACCATAGTGCTCCTGGGTGCCATGGCCATGCCCTGTCTCTGACCTGCGGCAAGTGTCTCTTTGTGCCTGGGTCTCGCTTTGTAAAAGAGATGTGATGTGTCACCTCAGCAAACAGGCGGGGCAGGGGCATTCGCTAGTATAATTAGTGACACTTGCTGTGGATGGGTCTGTCTCCCTGTGAGTGCATTGATCAGAGAGGACCTTAAGCGTAAGGGCGGCTTGGGGGCCCTGCACATGTTTACAACTTATGGGCCAGCTCGGTTCCCTTCCTTGGCAATGGGACCAGAGTCAGGGGCAAACTGAGGCCTAATCTCCTGCTCCAGCAATGGGGCTGCTGTTTGCAGCTGGAACCTCCCGGCCAAATGCAAAATCCAGATCCAGGGTTTGCCTGCCCCTGTTTCTAACAGGACTGACCTGTCGCTGCTTATTAGGGGCTTGTTACGTTAATAATAGACATTGCTGCTGTATTTGTAAATGGACCTTAATATGCTGTAATTCGTCTCATTGGTTAATGCATTATGAGGCCCTGTGAATTCCTGTAGTGCCTCCTTGGGCCAGTCCCGCCAGGTGATCTGTAATAAAATACCATCATTAAATACTTATGGGATCCAGTGAAATGGATTATTTGGCAAGAGTATGTCTTTAGCCAGCCTTTAAGTAGGAGCTGACCAGCTGTTGCAAGACCAGGGCATGGTTAGCCCAAGCTGTGTTTATTGTCTCTGGTCTGCGTGTAAGGGATGAGCTGAACTGTTAGCCAGCCTGGGAGAAGGACAGATTCCCATTGATGCTGGTGGATGCACGTTGGACGCATGGTGCAGATGGTGCTGAGCTCTGGGGCAGGGGAAGCAGAGGGAACAAGTCCTCAGGAGCCGTGGCTGCATGACATCCTCCCCTTTCTCTACTGTCTGCGTCCCACCTCTGCCTGGGCTCGGCAGTTCCTTCCTTTGTCCGGTCACTGATCGAATGCAGGCGCTGAGCCCCCTCTGTCGGTCGTCCCTCGGCTCTTGTGACCCCTGAGTGCTGGGACATGGGGTACCAGTGATGCGAGGGAAGGAGAGAGGGCGTTGCCATGTGCTGACTAATAACCACACCACGATGTTCTGCTACACCAGGGGTGGGCAAACTTTTTGGCCCGAGGGCCACATCGGGGTTACAAAATGATATGGAGGGCTGGGTAGGGAAGGCTTTGCCTCCCCAAACAGCCTGGCCCCCACCCCCTATACACCCCCTCCCACTTCCCACCCCCTGACTGCCCGCCTCAGAACTCTCCACCCATCCAACCCCTCCTCTCCTTGTCCCCTGACCGCCCCCTCCCGGGACCCCCGCCCCCTATCCAACCCCCTGCTTCCAGTCCCCTGACTGCCCCGCCCCCTATCCACACTCCCGCCCCCTGACAGGCCCCCTGGGACCCCACACCTATCCAACCCCCCCTGTTTCCCGTCCCCTGACTCCTATCCCCACCCCCAGCCCGTGAGACTCTACACGGCGCCGCAGTCCGCTCTATGGGGGTGTGAGTTGTGCAGCACTCGCACGTCGCACTCTAGCCAGCCCGTGTAGACCCCGCTGGTGGGAACTAAAGGTACCTAATGCACATTGATGCCGTCCTGAAACAGGCCTGCTGGAGGATGCAGGGTCTGCTCCCGGCTAGTACCTTGTGGACACTGGCCACCGTGGTGAAAGGACTGGAGTGGAGAGACAAAGCTGGTGAGCAGCAGAGGGGAGGGCACCCTGCACCCTCCTGTGGGGCACAGCCGTGGGCCCAGGCTGGGGAGCTCTGCAAGCTTTGGGCCTCATACTCCTATGGGCAGTAGATTTACCCTGCGCAGGGTTGTGCCTATATGGCACTGTCTAGTCCATGGGGTTCTTCTTTACGTAATGTATTGGAGGAGCCGCATACAGAACATATACACCTCGAGTGCCATACCAGAGGCTTCACCTGTCGCGTCCTTACCCTGCCCAGTTAAGCCATTCCTTGCCACTCAGATGCTCTTTTCTGCATGCAGCTTCACTGGACCAGGCGCATTCTGCGGCTGCGCCCTTAGCAGTCCTGCCCCGAATCCCAGGTGAAAGGTGTTAGTCTGTACAAAGGAACGTCAGCGACCTAATCACAGCCTGGGATCTAATGCTCCTAATCCCTCCAGCGGCAGCTGGCATTTATGATGGGCAAGAGTGGAATTCCAGCCCCATGGCGCTGGACACCCACATGCGCTCTGGGACGTGCTGACTGCCATGCTGTGAATCCCAGAAGTGGGTCCCAGAGGTGGGACTGTTGGAGAGCAATTGCAGCCCCAGTCCATCTGTGTTTCTGATTGTTTCAGGAAGTCCTCAGGTATGAGGGGGTGGTACTTCCTGGCCAGCCAGTCAAAAGTGTTAGTGTCACCGTGAGATAAACCTCTCTCCCAGACCACACCCTCTGATCCACCTCTTCCACTCCAGATCCAAAAAACCCAGATATCATGTCTTGTCAAATGGCACCTGGACACACAAGGCGGAACGTGGACTGGCCAGGTGGCAACCCTAATCCTCCATGAATGTATCTAGTTCTTTTTTGAACCCTGTTATAGTTTTGGCCTTCACAACATCCTCTGGCAAGGAGTTCCACAGGTTGACTGTGCGCTTGTGAAGAGACTGTGCACAGTGTGAAAATTGATCCCATTGATAGATTGTCAGCTCTTCATGGCAGGGATTGTCTTTTGTGTTGTGTTTGTGCAGCACCTGGGACAATGGGGTCTAGTCCATGACTGGGGCGCCTAAATCATTTGGTAATATAAATAACAAGCACATATACAGCACCTGGCACAATGGACTGGGGCCGTTAGGTCCTACTGAAATCCAAATAAATAATAACAACAACAGATTTGAATTGCACTGGGCATAGGGCCAGAAACCTATGCCCTAGGGAATCAGTGGTGTCAAGAACCTAGCTCTGGGTCTGTTATTGTCCGTGTCCTTAGCTGCTCTTGTCAACACAAAGCTGAACCGGGGGTGTTTTGGTGGCACTCCCTCTGGAGCTGCCTGTATTGTTAACAGTTTGCAGGTGAAATACAGTCCAGAGCCGAACTTGCCGTGACCTACAGTCTGGTAGGTTTGTTTCCTGCCATGGCTCCGTGTTTGATGTGGCTCTCGGGAGGTCAGTGAGAACGTTTGCATTCCCATGAGTCACCCTGTGGCTCGAGCAATACAGAATAGGTGTGTTTTCCGCACAGAGAAGTAAGCAGAGGTGTGGATCATTTATCCTGTTACCTCTGCATGGGGCAGAGAAAATTAAAGCTCTCCAAGTGTTTCAGGCTTTTATCTACACATGACCAGGAGGAGGAACAGGAGCAGGCCGTGATGTCAGAGAATGCCAATGTGTAGGAGCATCTGCGGGCACCTGAGGATTTGTTTTTGCAAGACCTTTTAACTCATGATTGTTTACCTCCTCATCAAATGTCACTCAGATTTGGTCTGATTTCCCCCTGGCCAACTATGAATCTTCCAGCCTGCACTGCTTGGAATGCAGGAGCTGGAGGTCCTTTGTGTCAATACTGAGCCAGTGGGGCTAGGGGGCGCTCTGCTGCTGGACCACCTGCCGGAGGAGCCGTAAAACTGAGATCCCAATCAGGGCTCGTTGCTGAAGATCCCACACCACTTTTTGCCAGAATTGGGGGGTTACCCCCACTCTCCTGGCTAAATTTCTAGGTAGGAGATGAATCAAGGGTGGGCAAAGCAGAAGATGAGGTAGAGAACAAGGGAGGGAGGAAACAGGTGGGACCAGAGAACGAGGAACAAAGATGGAGGGAGAGAGACACGCAAGGAAGAGGAACAGATAGAATGACCCACAGGGCAGGGGAAAGGGTGATTTGTGATGAAGACAGAATGATAAAATGGAGCAAGAAAACAGAGTGGGCAGAGCTGGGGGACGTTGCTTGTAGGTGTTTCTTCTTGAGAGAAGGCGGCTTGTGCTGCAGGTAGGGTTGCCAAGCCTCCAGGATTGGCTTGGTGTCTCCATGAATTCAAGATTAATCTTTAATTAAGGATTATGTCATGTTATGAAACCTTCAGGAATACGTCCAACCTAAATTGGCAACCCACGAGGAGGAAGTAACTTTCCCCCTGCCAAGGGTTAGACGCAGAGGCAGTAGGGCCAACACCCCATGTTAAAAAATCAGGTCATGTCCCCCCAAATCATGAGGTTAATAAATCAATAAATGATTTGCTCTCTGATTTTTGAGCCTTTGGAGTTCACATTTTCAAGTATTTACCCACAGCCATAAAATCTAGAGCGACTCACTTGAAAGAAAGGAAGAAGAAAGCTGAGATTCTCCTTCAAAATGCCCGGCTGAGTTTTCGAAAGGAAAGGCTGAACTTGCTCCACTGTGAGCCAACAGGCACCACTTGGAACTCCAGCCATTAATCAGACTACAGCAGGCCCCCCGGCTTTGCCCCCTGCCCCCGAAAGTCAGCGTTAGGGCTGCTGACTTTCTAATCACACAAAACCGAACATCCCCTGCCCTAACCCTTCTCCAAGGCCCCTTCCATTGCCACCCCATCACCGAGGCCCTGCCCCGCCCCGTCTCCGAGGCCCCAGCCCCGCTCACTCCATTCCCCCCGCCCTCTGTCGCTCGCTCTCCTCCACCCTCACTCCACTCCCTCATTTTCATCGGGCTGGGGCAGGTGGTTGGGGAGTGGGAGGGGGTGAGGGCTTTGGCTGGGGGTGTGGGCTCTGGGGTGGGGCCAGGGATGAGAGGTTCGGAGTGTGGGAGGGGTCTGGGCTGAGGCAGGGGGTTGGGGTGTGGGAGGGGACATGGGCTTTGGGGTGGGGGTGCAGGTTCTGGACTGGGCCCAGAAATGAGGGGTTCCGGGTGTGGGAGGTGGATCCAGGCTGGGGCAGGTGGTTGGGGAGTGGGAGGGGGTGAGGGCTTTGGCTGGGGGTGTGGGCTCTGGGGTGGGGCCAGGGATGAGAGGTTCAGAGTGTGGGAGGGGTCTGGGCTGAGGCAGGGGGTTGGGGTGTGGGAGGGGACATGGGCTTTGGGGTGGGAGTGCAGGTTCTGGACTGGGGCCAGAAATGAGGGGTTCAGGGTGTGGGAGGTGGATCCAGGCTGGGGCAGGAGGTTGGGGTGTGAGGGTGAGGGCTCCAGCTGGGGGTGTGGGCTCCGGGATGGTGACGAGGAGTTTGGAGTGCAGGAGGGGGGTCCAAGTTGCGGCAGGGGGATGGGGCGTGGGTTTCAGGAAAGAGTTTGGGTGCGGGATGGGGTTCAGGGCTGAGGCAGGGGGTTGGGGTGCGGGAGGTGGTTAGGGCTCCAGCTGGGGGTGTGGGCTCTGGGGTGGGGCCGGGGATGACGGGTGGGGGAAGGGGTTCAGTGCTGGGGCAGGCAGTTGGAATGTGGGGGGGGAGGTGAGGGCTCCGGCTAGGGGTGCGGGCTCTGGGGTGGGGCTGGGGATGAGGGGCTTGGGGTGCAGGGGAGGCTCAGGGCTGGGGTAGGGTGTTGGGGTGTTGGGGGGTGCAAACTCTGGGAGGGAATCATAGTCATAGAATATCGGGGTTGGAAGAGACCTCAGGAGGTCATCTAGTCCAACCCCCTGCTCAAAGCAGGACCAATCCCCACGCTTGGGTGCAGGAGGGGGCTCAGAGCTGGGTCAGGGGGTTGGGGTGCAGGAGGGGTTTTGGAGTGCGGGCTCCGGGTGGTGTTTACCTCAGCCGGTTCCAGGGAAAGGGCGACATGTCCCTTGGCTCCTAGGCGGAGGCGCAGTCAGGCAGCTGTGCACGCTGTCTCCACCCTCAGGTGCCACCCCTGCAGCTCCCATTGGCCGCGGCTCCCAGGCAATGGGAGATGCGGAGCCAGCGCTCGGGGTGGGGGCTGTGCATGGGGCTGTGGCCGTCCCTCCATCTAGGAGCCGAGGGACATGTCGCTGCTTGCGGGGAGACGCGCGGAGCCAGGTAGGGAGCCTGCCAGCCCCACGCCAACCGGACTTTTGACAGCCCAGGCAGCAGTGCTGACCGGAGCCGCCAGGGTCCCTTTTCGAGCGGGTGTTCTGGTCGAAAACCGGACACCTGGCAACCCTAGCCAGGATGCTGGCAGCCAGCAAGATTCCTCTACTATTAAAGGTGCAGTGCCCAGAAAAGAGAAGGCCGACATCTCAGTCACATGGCTACACGCAGCCTAGTGCGCAGTGAGGAAAGTTAGCCGCACACACTTGGAAATCAGCAGCAGCTTTATTATGCAACAAACAACTCGATGCCATGTTAACTCTGGCCCGTCCTTCTGTGACGCTTGGAAAGGCTCCTATGAGAGGGGGAAAAAAACACAATAAAAGCAATGATCTTCAGCTACATATTGATTTTCCAAACTCTCTGTTTCTATCCATCCAGCTTGCATCTAAACACTCGACACTCATATTAAAACGACCATCATTTCCACCTGAAAGGACCACGTTTCCTGCCCCTCTAGGGTTACAGGGGTGTACCCAGGCCCGGCACAACCCATTAGGCAACCTAGGCGGTTGCCTTGGGCGCTAACATTTGGGGGGCGGCGACCGCGGCGGCCGGATCTTCGACTGCCCCCGTTGTCGTCGGTATTTCGGGGGCGGGACCTTCTGCCGCCTGTCGGGGGCGGCATTTCGGGGGCGGGACCTTCCGCCACCTAGGGCGGCAAAAACGCCGGTGGCGCTCCTGGGTGTACCTAGAGCTGTAGTGCACGGCCCGTGTCTGTGCTTACCTCGCTAGTCCTGGAACAGCTCCTCGGGAAACAGCACCTCAGCCCTTCTGGCCTGGAATAGGAAGAGGAAGGATTAATCATTCAAACACATAACAGCCCATGTCACCGTGGGGCTGAAGGGCTCCTGCTACTCAGACTGCATCAATGGGCACAGAGACCGGCCATAATCTGATTCGCTGCAAAGGGACCTAAGAGGAGAAAAACGTAGGGGAGGCAGAGCATCAGCACCACCCTGTGGGGAGTGGCTTACATGACTAGTTTCTGCCTTACTTTTTTGGAAGAACAATACAAAGTCCTAACTAAGGGGGAACTGTTTCCTTGCAGTGAGCCCAGGACGAATTCCCACCAGAGGGGCTGCTGCTGGGCTAGGGTGTTAACTTGGACCCTGCCTTCCTTTGCAATCCCAAAGCCTCTTCAAGCGCAGTCAATTAGGACTCCAGGAACAGAGGTGGTTGCTTTGGGTAGGTCTACACTTGGGGCTATTTCGACCCTGCTAGCACGGGTGTAACAGCAGTGTAGATGGTGAGGCCTGGCTAAGGCAAGTAAAGGGACGCTTGAACCCTATGGCTATGCACCCTACCTGCCCATGCAGGGCCTCCCGTGTCTACGCTGCTATATTTAGTAGGGTAGAGTCCTGCCCCTTCCCCGCTGCCAGAGCCTTTCCCCACAGCAGTGAAAGATTCCAGTGGGGAAAGGCTCTGGTGGGGGGAGGCAGTGCGGAATGGCACCGGCAGCTCCCCAAGCTGAGCCTGGCTGCCCTCCCTACCACAGCCTTTCACGTGTAGCTACGCGCACCCTACGTGCTGACGTAAGTGTAGACAAGGCCTTTGTGTAATAAAGGACAGCGCAGGATGGAAGAGGGACAGGGTCAGGATTTAAGGATCATGGAAGCTTTTTTTGTTGTTAGCTGCTGTATGGAGATGGCTGCTGTGTTCGTAAAGGGACCCCTGTACCACAGAAATAGCTCAGGGTCTGGGACAGGGTGTCACATTTTTCCTTGTCCTTCTGCACCTCAAAACTTTTTTTTTCCAAAGGCTACTAGTCAAATCCTGCAGTTGGGAGCCCAGTGTGCAGTGCACACAGCCTAGCTACACACCAGGGGTTATTGTAATCAGCGACTGCCCCAAGCCACATCATTCAGCTCTGGCTCCGGATCCAGATCTCAGCGTCCCCATGTCCACCAGTGCTGGGTTTGGGGTTTCCAGTCTGAGCCCATCTCTCACTGCCATGATCATTTCAAAGCCTCAGCCAACACACTCCAGTGTCCTGAGTCACTGATGCTGCAGGGCTAGAGACCCTCAGCTGGTGGGAATTTGCAGAGCTCCATTGCCGTCCATAGCGCTAAGCCAATTTGCACCACCCGAGGAGCTGGTTCTTGGAGCCTGGTACTGACTAGTGAAGGACTAGCTATAGGCATTAGCAGACTGAATCAAAACTTGAGTTCCATCCAGTCCAGGACCCCATCTCTGACAGCAGCCAGCACCCGATGGTTCAGAGGAAGCTGTCAGAATCTCACAGTAGCAGCTGTGGAAGAATCTGTCTCCCAGATGGGCTTTCTACAGATCTCTAATAGGCCTCTGTCCTTATTCTCCCCCAAAGCGGAGTGACGTTAGCACAGGAAGGAACAAAGGTACCTGTTCTAAATAGAGTTCAGCCTGAGAATTAGTCTGAATCCAATATGCTGACAGGCTGAAAAACATGAAGGGCCCAGCCGGCTCTGTAGTGCTCTGCGCTTTCCCAGCCAGCCAGGTCCTTCCTGAAGCCGTTGTTCAGAAAATAGGGGTCTCCTCAGAATCACCCTGGGCTCATGTGCGCATGGTGGCTGGGGTGGGAGACTCAGTGGGGACAAGAGCCAGAGTCAGTCCAGAGCGACTGTAGGAGAACTACGCTGCGAGCTGGACTGTCCCCGTGCCAGGCAAACCTGCTTTCATGGTTAACGTGGTCTTGCCTCCAGCTTTCCTGTCTTACTTTTAAGCAATTGTCCTGGCCTCCTGAGAATGTGAATAACTCCCATAGGCTCACTGTTCACCGTGACCACACTCCCCCGGAGCCTTCTCCTTGCCGTCAGCTCCCTCACTCCCTGCCCATAACTCTCCTCCCACAGTCCAGGGACCAGTTATTTTGCACTTTGCTGTATTTTGTCTAGAGTCTCCTCTGTAAATGTGTGTGTGTGTGTGGGAGGGTAGGGGTAGGGGTAGGGGTGAGGGTGGGGGTGGGGGAGGGGTGAGAATTGCCATATGAAAGGTGGCGAGGAGAGAGCTTGTCTCTAGCTCTACAGAGCTTTGATCTCCTTGCTGTGATTCACACCCTTACTGCTGCGTAATAGAGGTGAAGGAGGCATGGCCCAGTCAAGTGGCACTAGCCCATTTCAGTCATGAGGACAGAGGTTGCTGTGCTCTGGGTTTATCCTGCTAGCCTGGGGCTGGCCAATCACTGTACTGTTATGTAATAAGGGTCCCCTGTGGAACGCATAATGAGCTAGTCAGGGTCAAAGGTTACTTGGTCCGTCCTCAGCCATGAATTTTAGCAGGCGGATGCTGCTCCTCCCTCTTTTCTCCTCTTTGTGGACTTTGGCGGTGCCCAGCAGTTCGTGTGTTGGGGGATCAACAAGGGAAAAAGAAGTTTAGCAACAGCAGAGAAAGGGGAACCCTGGATTAGCTTTATTCCAGCTCAATCATCACACTATTAATGACGGAAATGGTCTCTGCTCTGTCCTTTGTAGGGCTCAAAGAACACATTCTCTTCTCCATGGGCCTGGGCCAAAGCCCATTAAAGACAACAGAGAGACTGACTTCCGTGAGCTTTGTTTGGATCAGGCCACCATGAACAGAGAGGGGTTGGACTCATTCCTGCATCTCTAGGCTTAGCCTATAACCATCTCACTGTCCACTATTTCCTTTGACTGACGGGCTGGTCTCACCCTCACTCAGATCCCGGACTAAGGAACTGGATCTGGGGAGTTTGTACCCAATATCGCCCACCTCCTCCCTCTTTACATCTGAGGGTCTCTCTGATGAGTCCTTGCTGAGGACTGTCAAGTCATATTGCCCTGGCCTGATCTTCTTTCACTAACCACCAGGAAATACGGGCTTCCAGGGCTCCATCTGTGTCTTTGCATTAACCAGGTGTATCTTCCTGCCTCATTTAACTACCAGGCTCCTCTGATCAGCGAAGCAGCAGAAAAGCTTCCTGACTCAGGATACAGAGTAACTCTGCTGCTCAGTGCAGCATCTGCCAACCTGCCAGCCTTGAGGCCCAGCCTGTGATATGGTTCTGCAGATCCTAGGCTCAGTGCAGATCCTGGCAGCTGCGTGGGAATGTGCCTGAAAGCCGCTTTTGTGCACCACCCCCACCAACTTGGAGGCCATCTGGCCACTGGGCCAGCCCCCAGCATAAAGCAGAGAAGCCTCGGGGATGCCGCAGCCATGCCCCCTGTCCCTTGGGAACACCTCCCTCTCCTGAGGCTGGGAGGAGGGTGGTGTTGGAGCCATTACAACAGGCCGATGGCGCCCATTACAGAAGAGGATCATCACACAGTGGATGACCAAAGCACACAGTACAAATTAGACCCCATTGGTGCCATGACAGGGCCTCTGCGTCCCCATTGCCATCTCCTTGACCCACACCCTGGGACCTCTGCTTCCTCACTGCACTAACCTAAGGATATTACTTACGTTCACGTACCAAGTCCAGGCCTTCTGATCTGGGTCTGTCTGCCGGCGTGCTGGACAGTGCGCCCTAGGGAATCAACACAACGGCTCTCCTGTCAATGCTTACATTCTCCAGGGCGAACTTTCAGAGGTTCAGCCTCTCAACAAAGAGAGCAGTTTTCAAGACGTCTCACGGGAAATCAAACGCAGTCACAATCTGGGAAATTACCGAGGGACTGATGGCCGAATGCTGCGCTATTTCCACTGTTCCAGAGGGATTTCCTCAGAAGTATCTGGATGATTATGGTTTCAACACAATCCCTGCCTTTTACATAAACCCCAGGCCACCCCACTTACAGGTCAAGAAATGAGGATGCAAGGTGCCCCAGACATACATACGGGGCACTGCCAGTTGTGAGAATATGGGACTGAGCAACGCTCTGCAATCTCAGTTCAACAAGTCAACAAAACTTACCTCAGCAAAGAAGGCAACTGAGGTGAGCGTGTGCTTCTTCCTGCCCCACTTGGGCCTTGGGCCTGAAATCCTTCCCTCTCTCATGTGGGGCTCTGCAACATAAATACCCATGAGTAACAGGGACAGCAAGCCCTACAGAGCAAATCCGTACGGCAGATGGTAGAAAGAATAGCTTATACTATCTATCTATCTGTCTATCTATCATTACATGTTAATTCACTTACAGCATCTAGGCCTCCCCATTGTAGCTGAATGGCTCACAGTCAGAAGCTGCGATGTATCTGTTGAGGGGCTGGATTGTAGGATGAGAGTCCATGCATAGGCTCAGGCCAATGTCTTCCTATGTCACTGTCCAAAGTCTGGCACTAACATTCATATTCAGGCATCTAGACGAGTGGATTGATTTTCAGAGGAGCTGAACAGCCACGGCTTCGGCAGATTCGAGTGAGAAGTTCTTGGTATTCAGCATTTGAGAAAGTTCAGGCCATTTATTTAGGTGCCTGAGTGTGGCATTGCAGCCGCTGCCATGGGTCGTTTACAATGAATACGGAATCAACATCATCTCGGCACGACAACCAAGTTCAGGATCTAATCGAGCTGTATCCTCTCTGTACTGCTGTACGGTTGCGAAACATTGGGACTGGGCCACTATAACGTTGTATATTGGGCATAGAGTGGAATGACTTCATTTGTAAAGCAGATGTTTATGGTCGCTCCGGTCTACAGACTACTGGGGCCATGATCCGCAGATGGCGTCTTATGCTTTTCAGACATGTCGCGAGTATGCCACAAGACCAGGCCTGCACAACATACAGCTCGCAGGCCGCATGCAGCCTGTGGGGGCTCACTGTGCGGCCCGCGGGGGGATTCTAAACCCCACGCACACAAAGTCCCGAGGCTGGCGTGGCGGCGCTTCCTGGGGCAGCTCCTGGTGGCGTGCTTGCCCGCCGACAGGAGCCAGCAATGCGGGACACGGGGATGGAGCCCTCGCGCGCTGCCGCGCGCCTCCACCCGCCCCCCCCCCCCGGCCCCAAGCGGGACACGGAGCCCGCGCGTGTTGCTGCCCCTCCCCACTGCCCCAAGCGGGACACGGGCACAGAGCGCTCGCCTCCCCCCCCCAGCGGGACACAGGGCTCAGCCACCGCCCCCGTCCTGAGCGCTTTTTGGCCCACCCCCCCCCGGGACTCCTGCCCCATCCAACCCCCCGCGTTCCTTGATGCCCACCCCGGGACCCCTACCCCATCCACCCCCTTCCCTGTCCCCTGACTGCCCTCCGCTGCTCCATCCAACTCCTCTCCTGATTCCCCATCCAAACACCCCTTCTCCCTGT